>NW_027046651.1:0-22278 GCF_025399875.1 Dalotia coriaria | reverse complement strand
AAAACGTGCTGTTTTCTAAAATGCATTTTCCAAGATCGTTGAAATCGTTCAAATAGAAGCAATATTAATAAAAACGAATAAAAAAAAAATTCGTCGTTTTATTTGCTTTTTTTTAAAAACGCAATTAAACCCAAAAACGTGCCCTTTTTTTAAAATTTTTAAAAATTTTAACAAAAAAAATAAAAAAAAAAAAACCTTTTTTTGGGTTTTAAAAAAAAAACCCAAAAATTTTAAAAAATTTTTTTTAAATAAATTTAAATAAAACAATAAAAAAAAACGTTTTAAAATTCTTTTTACGTTTTAGCGCAAAAAGTTAAAAGCTTGCTTTTTAAAAAAATAAGCATTTTAATTTTTAATCGTTAAATGAAATAAAAATTAATAAAAACGTTAAAAAAATTCGCTTTTTTAAAATTTTTTTTACTTAAACGCGTTTTAAAAGCTAAAAGTTTTTCCCCAAAAAAAATTTTCCCTTTTTAAAATTTTTTTAACTTTAAATTTCTAAAGCTTTTTAAAAAAAAAATAAAAACGTCGTTTTGTTTTTTACTTTAAAAGCATTAAAAAAATTGTTTTTAAAAAACATTTTTTTTTTTAAATCTTTCTAAAGCTTTAAAAAAAAAAATAATAAAAACGTCGTTTTAGAGCAAAAAAAGAAATTTAAAAATGTTTTTTGGCCAAAATAAATTTTAAATTTTGTCGTTAAATCTTTTAAAACGCTTTAAAAAAAAAAATAATAAAAACTCGTTTTTTTTTTTCAAACCCCGGGATTTTAAAAAAAAAGGGTTTTTTAAAAAAGATTTTAAATTTTGTTGGGGTCGTTAAAAGAAGAATAAATAAAAATCGTTAAAAAAGCTTTTTAAATTTTTTTAGGGGAAAAAAAAAAAAAAAAATTTTTTTTTTAAAAAAAGATTTTTTTTTGTGTCGGTAAAAAAAAAATTTAAAAAAAAAAAAAAATTTGCTTTTAGCTTTTCCTTAAAACGCAAAAAAAATAAAACCGTTTTTAAAATGGCTTTTCCCTTTTAACGGCGTTAAAACGCAAATTAAAAAAAAACGTTAAAAATTTTTTTTTAGTTTTTACCGTTAAAAGAGATTAAATAAAAACCCGGTTTTAAAAAAATTTTCGTTTTTTAGTTTTTTAAACGTTAAAACGCAAAAAAAAAAAACGAAAAAAAAAATTTCCCTTTTTTATGTGACGAAAAGAAAAATAAAAAGGGTTTTTTAAAATGCTTTTAAGCTTTTATTAAACTTTAAAAAAACCTTTTTTTAAAAAAAAAAAAATGTCGTTTTTATGTTGTTTTACGCGTTAAAACGCAGGATTAAAGCCTGTAAAACGTGCTGTTTTGCTAAAATAAGCATTTTCAAGATTTTAGATCGTTGAAATCGTCTAAATAGAAGCAATATTAATAAAACGAATAATAAAAATCTGTCGTTTTATGTTGTTTTACGTTAAACGTTAGATTAAAGCTCACAAACGTGCTGTTTTGCTAAAATAAGATTTTCACATTTTAGATCGTTGAAATCGTTCAACAGACGCAATATTAATAAAAAAACGAATAATAAAAATTTCGTCGTTTTATGCTGTTTACGCGTTAAAACGCAGATTAAAAGCTCAAAAACGTGCTGTTTTGCTAAAATAAGCACTTTCAAAGCATTTTAGATCGTTAAAATCGTTCAAATAGAAGCAATATTAATAAAAACGAATAATAAAAATTCGTCGTTTTTATAAGCTGTTTTACGCCGCTAAACGCAGATTAAAAGCTCAAAATCGCGCTGTTTTGCTAAAATAAGCATTTTCAAGCATTTTAGATCATTGAAATCGTCTGCAAATAGACGCAATAAAATATAAAACGAATAATAAAATTTGTCGTTTTATGCTGTTTACGTTAAAACGCAGCAGCTCAAAAACGTGCTGTTTTGCTAAAATAAGCATTTTCAAGCATTTTAGATCGCTGAAATCGTTCAACAGTATTTAAATATTAATAAAAACGAATAATAAAAAATTCGTCGTTTTATGCGCTGTTTACGCGCTAAAACGCAGATTAAAGCTCAAAAACGCCGTTTTGCTAAAATAAGCATTTTCAAGCATTTTAGATCGTTGAAATCGTTCAAATAGACGCAATATTAATAAAAAAACGAATAATAAAAACCCGTCGTTTATGCTGTTTTACGCCAAACGCAGATTAAAGCTCAAAACGTGCTGTTTTGCTAAAATAAGCATTTTCAACCATTTGACGTTGAACCGCGTTCAAATAGACGCTAAATATTAATAAAAAAAACGAATAATAAAAATTTCCTGTCGTTTTATGCTGTTTTACGCGTTAAAACGCAGATTAAAAGCTCAAAACGTGCTGTTTTGCTAAAATAATCATTTTCAAGCATTTTAGATCGTTGGAAATCGTTCAAATAGAAGCAATATTAATAAAAACGAATAATAAAAATTCGTCGTTTTATGTTTTACGCGTTAAAACGCAGATTAAGCTCAAAACGCGCTGTTTTGCTAAAATAAGCATTTTCAAGCATTTTAGATCGTTGAAATCGTTCAAATAGACGCAATATTAATAAAAACGAAATATCAAAAAAATTCGTCGTTTTTATGCTGTTTTACGCGCTAAAACGCGATTAAAGCTCAAAACGTGCTGTTTTGCTAAAATAACATTTTCAAGCATTTTAGATCGCTGAAATCGTTCAACAGACGCAATAAAAAATAAAAACGAATAATAAAAAATTCGTCGTTTTTATAAGCGTTTTACGCGTTAAAAACGCAGAGTAAAAGCTCAAAACGTGCTGTTTTGCTAAAATAAGCATTTTCAAGCATTTTAGATCGCTGAAATCGTTCAAATAGAAGCACATTAATAAAACGCAATAATAAAAATTCGTCGTTTTATGCTGTTTTACGCGTTAAACGCAAATTAAAGTCAAAACGTGCTGTTTTGCTAAAATAAGCATTTTCAAGCATTTAGATCGCTGGAACTGTTCAAATAGACGCAATATTAATAAAAACGAATAATAAAAATTCGTCGTTTTATATGTTTTACGCGTTAAAACGCAGATTAAAGCTCAAACGTGCTGTTTTGCTAAAATAAGCATTTTCAAGCATTTTAGATCGTTGAAATCGTTCAACAGAAGCAATATTAATAAAAACGAATAATAAAAAATTCGTCGTTTTTATGCTGTTTTACGCGTTAAAACGCAGATTAAAGCTCAAAACGTGCTGTTTTGCTAAAATAAGCATTTTCAAGCATTTTAGATCGTTGAAATCGTTCAAATAGACGCGCAATATTAATAAAAAAACGAATAATAAAAAATTTCGTCGTTTTATGCTGTTTTACGCGTTAAAACGCAGAATAAAGCTCAAGACGTGCTGTTTTGCCTTCCAAATAAGCATTTTCAAGCATTTTAGATCGTTGAAATCGTTCAACAGAAGCTAACATAATAAAAACGAATAATAGAAAATCTGCCGTTTTTATGCTGTTTACGCGTTAAAACGCAGATTAAAGCTCAAAAGGGCTGTTTTGCTAAAATAAGCATTTTCAAGCATTTTAGATCGCTGAAATCGTCTTCAAATAGACGCAATATTAATAAAAACGAATAATAAAAATTCGTCGTTTTTATGTTGTTTTTACGCGTTAAAACGCAGATTAAAGCTCAAAACGTGCTGTTTTTTGCTAAAATAAGCATTTTCAAGCATTTTAGATCGCTGAAATCGCTCCAAATAGAAGTAATATTAATAAAAAAACGACAATAAAAAATTCGTCGTTTTATAAGCTGTTTACGCGTTAAAACGCAGATTAAAGCTCAAACGTGCTGTTTTACTAAAATACATTTTCACATTTTAGATCGTTGGAAATCGTTCAAATAGAAGCAATATTAATAAAAACGAATAAAAAATTCGTCGTTTTATGTTGCTTACGCGTTAAAACGCAGATTAAAAGCTCAAACGCTGTTTTGCTAAAAAAGGCATTTTCGCCATTTTAGATCGTTGAAATCGTTCGCTAAAATGGACGCAATATTAATAAAAACGAATAATAAAATTTCCGTCGTTTTGTATGCTGTTTTACGCGTTAAGACGCAGATTAAAGCTCAAAACGTGCTGTTTTGCTAAAATAAGCATTTTCAAGCATTTTAGATCGTTGGAAATCGTTCAAATAGGAAGCAATATTAATAAAACGAATAATAAAAAATCTGTCGTTTTATGCTGTTTTACGCGTTAAACGCGGTGATTAAAGCTCAAACGTGCTGTTTTGCTAAAATTAGCATTTTCAAGCATTTTAGATCGTTGAAATCGTTCAAATAGACGCAATAAAAATAAAAACGAATAATAAAATTTCGTCGTTTTATGTTGTTTACGCGTTAAAACGCAGAATAAAGCTCAAAACGTGCTGTTTTGCTGCTAAAATACATTTTCAAGCATTTTAGATCGTTGAAATCGTTCAAATAGACGCACATTAATAAAACGAATAATAAAAATTTCGTCAGTTTTATGCTGTTTACGTTAAACGCAGATTAAAAGCTCAAAACGTGCTGTTTTGCTAAAATAAGCATTTTCAAGACGATCGTTGAAATCGTTCAAATAGTAGCTACCATTAATAAAAACGAATAATAAAAATTCGTCGTTTTTATGCTGTTTTACGCGTTAAACGCAGATTAAAGCTCAAACGTGCTGTTTTGCTAAAATAAGCATTTTCACATTTTAGATCGTTGAACTGTTCAAATAGGCGCAATAAAAATAAAAACGAATAATGTACCTTGCCGTTTTATGTTGTTTTACGCAGTTAAAACGCAAGTGAATAAAAGCCCAAATGTGCTGTTTTGCTAAAATAAGCATTTTCAAGCATTTTAGATCGTTGAAATCATCTCAAATAGACGCAATATTAATAAAACGAATAATAAAAATTCCTGTCGTTTTATGTTGTTTTACGCGTTAAAACGCAGATTAAAGCCTGCAAACGTGCTGTTTTGCTAAAATAAGCATTTCAAGCATTTGATCGTTGAAACTGTTCAAATAGAAGCCAATATTAATAAAAAAAACGAATAATAATAAAAATTTTGTCGTTTTATGCTGTTTTATGCGTTAAAACGCAGATTAAAGTTAAAAACGTGCTGTTTTGCTAAAATAAGCATTTTCAAGCATTTTAGATCGCTGTTCCGTTCAACAGACGCAATAAAAATAAAAACGAATAATGTACCACGTCGTTTTTATAAGCTGTTTTACGCGTTAAAACGCAGAATAAAGCCTGGCAAACGCTGTTTTGCTAATATAAGCATTTTCAAGCATTTTAGATCGCTGAAATCGTTCAAATAGACGCAATATTAATAAAAAACGAATAATAAAATTTCGTCGTTTTATGCTGTTTTACGCGTTAAAACGCAGATTAAAGCTCAAAACGCTGTTTTGCTAAAAATAAGCATTTTCAAGCATTCTAGATAGCTGGAAATCGTTCAACAGAAGCAACAGCTAATAAAAAACGAATAATAAAAAATTCGTCGTTTTGGCGTTGTTTACGCGTTAAACGCAGATTAAAGCTCAAACGTGCTGCTGTTTTGCTAAAATAAGCATTTTCAAGCATTTTAGATCGTTGAAATCGCCCAAATAGCAATATTAATAAAAAACGAATAATAAAAAAATTGTCGTTTTATGCTGTTTTACGCGTTAAAACGCAGATTAAAAGCTCTCAAAACGTGCTGCTGTTTGCTAAAATAAGCATTTTCAAGCATTTGTGATCGCTGAAATCGTTCAAATAGAAGCCAATATTAATAAAAACGAATACCGTGCACCCGTCGTTTTATGCTGTTTTACGCTAAAACGCAGATTGCCTCAAAACGCTGTTTTGCTAAAATGCTACTTTTCAAGCATTTTAGATGGTTGAACCGTTCAAATAGACGCACAAAAATAAAAACGAATAATAAAATTTCGTCGTTTTATAAAGCTGTTTTACGCGTTAAAACGCAGAATAAAGCCCAAATGTTGCTTTATTAAAAATAAGCATTTTCAAGCATTTTTAGATCGTTGAAATCGTTAAATAGACGCGGCCATTAATAAAAACGAATAATAAAATTTCGTCGTTTTATGCTGTTTTACGCGTTAAAAAACGCGATTAAAGCTCAAACGCTGTTTTGCTGCTAAAATAAGCATTTTCAAGCATTTTATCGCTGAATCGTTCAAATAGAAGCAATATTTAATAAAAGCGAATAATGTAGTAAATTCGTCGTTTTTATGCTGTTTTACGCGTTAAACGCAGATTAAAGCTCAAACGTGCTGTTTTGCTAAAATAAGCATTTTCAAGCATTTTATTCGTTGAAATCGTTCAAATAGACGCGCAATAAAATAAAAACGAATAATAAAAAAATTTCGTCGTTTTTATAGCTGTTTTACGCGTTAAACGCAGAATAAAGCTCAAACGTGCTGTTTTGCTAAAAATAAGCATTTTCACATTTTAGATCGTTGAATCGTTCAAATAGACGCACATTAATAAAAAAAACGAATAATAAAAATTTTGCCGCTTTATGCTGCTTTACGCGTTAAAACGCAGATTGAAAGCTCAAAACTATTGTTTTGCTAAAATAAGCAATTTCAAGCATTTGTGATCGCTGGAAATCGTTCAAATAGAAGCAATATTAATAAAAACGAATAATGTACCCGTCGTTTTTATGCTGTTTACGCGTTAAACGCAGATTAAAGCTCAAACGTGCTGTTTTGCTAAAATAAGCATTTTCAAGCATTTTAGATCGTTGAAATCGTTTCAGAAGCATATTAATAAAAAACGAATAATAAAAAATTCGTCGTTTTGCTGTTTTACGCGTTAAAATGCAGATTGTGCCCAAACGTGCTGTTTTGCTAAAATAAGCATTTTCAAGCATTTTAGATCGCTGAAATCGTTCAAATGGACGCGAATATTAAAAAAAACGAATATTAAAAATTCTTGTTTTTGTTTTACGCGTTAAACGGAAAAACCCTAAAGGCTTTTCAAAATGCTTTTAAAATTTTAAGATTTAAATTTAAATGCGAAAAATTTAAAACGAAAATAAAAATTTTTTATGTTTAGGTTAAAAAATTTTGGTAAATGCTGTTTTGCAAAAAGCATTTTAAAGTTAACGTTGTGTTAAATAGTATTTTAATAAACGCAAAATAAACTTTATAGGGTTAAAAAAATTGCTTTAAATGCTGTTTTGCTAAAATACATTTCAAGCATTTTGATCGTTGAAATCGTTCAAATAGACGCAAAAAATAAAAAAACGAATAATAAAAATTCGTCGTTTTATGTTGTTTTACGCGTTAAACGCAGATAAAGCTCAAAACGGCTGTTTTGCTAAAATAAGCATTTTCAAGCATTTTAGATCGTTGAAATCGTTCAAATAGACGCAATAAATAAAACGAATAAAAAAAATTCGTCGTTTTTGTGTTTTACGCGTTAAAACGCAAAATTAAAGCTCAAAACGTGCTGTTTTGCTAAAATAAGATTTCAACATTTAGATCGTTGGAAACGTTCAAATAGACGCAAAAAATAAAAACGAATAATAAAAATTTCGTCGTTTTTATGTTGTTTTAGCGTTAAAACGCAGATTAAAGCTAAAAACGTGCTGTTTGCTAAAATAAGCATTTTCAAGCATTTTAGATCGTTGAAATCGTTCAAATAGACGCAATATTAAAAAAAAACGAATAATAAAAAATTTCGTCGTTTTATGTTGTTTTACGCAGTTAAAACGCAGATTAAAGCTCAAAACGTGCTGTTTTGCTAAAATAAGCATTTTCAAGCATTTTAGATCGTTGAAATTGTCAAATAAAAGCAATAAATAAAAAACGAATAATAAAAATTCGTCGTTTTATGCTGTTTTACGCGTTAAAACGCAATTAAAGCTAAAAACGCTGTTTTGCTAAAATAAGATTTCAAGCATTTTAGATCGTTGAAATCGTTCAAATAAAAGCAAATTTAAATTAAAAAAAAACGAATAATAAAAAAATTTCGCGTTTTATGTTGTTTACGCGTTAAAACGCAGTTTAAAAAGCCTAAAACGTGCTGTTTTGCTAAAATAAGCATTTTCACATTTTAGATCGTTGAAATCGTTCAAATAGAAGCAATATTAAAAAACGAATAATAAAATTCGTCGTTTTATCCCGTTTTACGCTTTAAAAACGCAGATTGGCTCAAAACGTGCTGTTTTGCTAAAAATAAGCATTTCAAGCATTTAGATCGTTGAAATCGTTCAAATAGAGCAATATTAATAAAACGAATAATAAAAATTCGTCGTTTTATGCTGTTTACGCGTTAAACGCAGATTGCTCAAAACGTGCTGTTTTGTAAAATAAGCATTTTCGCATTTAGACGTTGAAATCGTTCAAATAGAGTTAAAATAAAAAACGAATAATAAAATTGTCGTTTTATGCTGTTTTACGCGTTAAAACGCAGATTAAAGCCCAAACGTGCTGTTTTGCTAAAATAAGCATTTCAAGCATTTTAGATCGTTGAAATCGTTCAAATAGACGCTAAATAAAAAAAAATAAAAAAATTCGTCGTTTTATGTTGTTTTACGCGTTAAACGCAAAATAAAAGCTCAAAACGTGCTGTTTTGCTAAAATAAGCATTTCAAGCATTTTAGATCGTGAAATCGTTCAAATAGACGCACATTAATAAAAACGAATAAAAAAAATTCGTCGTTTTATGTTGTTTTACGCTTAAAAACGCAGATTAAAAGCTAAAAACGTGCTGTTTTGCTAAATAACATTTTCAAGCATTTTAGATCGTTGAAACGTTCAAATAGACGCAAATTAATAAAACGAATAAAAAATTCGTCGTTTTAGTTGCCTTTTACGCGTTAAAGGCAGATTAAAGCCTCAAAACGTGTTTTGCTAAAATAAGCATTTTCAAGCATTTTAGATCGTTGAAATCGTTCAAATAGAGCGCAATAAAAAAAAACGAATAATAAAAATTCGTCGTTTTATGCTGTTTTACGCGTTAAAACGAGATTAAACCCTAAAAACGTGCTGTTTGCTAAAATAAGCATTTTCAAGCATTTTAGATCGTTGAAATCGTTCAAATAGAGCTTTTAAATAAAAACGAATAAAAAAAATTCGTCGTTTTATGCTGTTTTACGCGTTAAAACGCAGATTAAAGCCTAAAACGTGCTGTTTTGCTAAAATAAGCATTTTCAAGCATTTAGATCGCTGAAACGTTCAAATAGAGCAAATTAATAAAACGAATAATAAAAATTCGTCGTTTTATGCTGTTTTACGCGTTAAAACGCAAATTAAGCTCAAACGTGCTGTTTTGCTAAAAAAACTTTTTCAAGCTATTTAGATCGTTGAAAATCGTTCAAATAGAGCATATTAATAAAAAACGAATAATAAAAATCGTCGTTTTATGTGTTTTACGCGTTAAAACGCAGATTAAAACCCTCAAAACGTGCTGTTTTGCTAAAAATAAGCATTTTCAAGCATTTTAGATCGTTGAAATCGTTCAAATAGAAGACATTAATAAAAAACAAAATAAAAAATTGTCGTTTTATGTGTTTTACGCGTTAAAACGCAGATTCCCTCAAAGGGTTGCTGTTTTGCTAAAATAAAGCATTTTCAAGCATTTAGATCGTTGAAATCGTTCAAATAAAAGCAATATTAATAAAACGAATAATAAAAATTCGTCGTTTTTATGCTGTTTTACGCGTTAAAACGCAGATTAAAGCAAAGGGCTGTTTTGCTAAAATAGCATTTTCAAGCATTTTAGATCGTTGAAATCGTTCAAATGGAGCAATATTAATAAAAACGAATAATAAAAATTTCGTCGTTTTTATGCTGTTTAGCGTTAAAACGCAGATTAAAGCTCAAAAGTGCTGTTTTGCTAAAATAAGCATTTTCAAGCTTTAGATCGTTGAAATCGTTCAAATAAAAGCAATATTAAAATAAAAACGAATAATAAAAAATTCGTCGTTTTATGCTGTTTTACGCGTTAAAACGCAGATTAAGCTCAAAACGTCTGTTTTGTTTTAAAAAAGCATTTTCAAGCTTTTTTAGATCGTTGAAATCGTTCAAATAGACGCAATAAAATAAAAACGAATAATAAAAATTCGTCGTTTTTATGCTTTTTTACGCGTTAAAACGCAGAATAAACTAAAATGCTGTTTTGCTAAAATAAGCATTTTAAAACATTTTAGATCGTTGAAATCTTTTCAAATAGACGCACATAAAAAAACGAATAATAAAATTTCGTCGTTTTTATGTTTTTACGCGTTAAACGCAGATTAAAACCCTAAAAACGTGTTTTGTTTTGCTAAAATAAGCATTTTAAAGCATTTTAGATCGTTGAATCGTTCAAATAGAGCAATATTAATAAAAACAATAATAAAAAATTTCCCGTCGTTTTATGCTGTTTACGCGTTAAAACGCAGTTTAAAATTTTTAAAACGTGCTGTTTTAGCACAAAATAAGCATTTTCAAGCATTTTAGATCGTTGAAATCGTTCAAATAGCCCAATAAAAATAAAACGAATAATAAATTCGTCGTTTTTATGCTGTTTTACGCGTTAAAACGCGAGAATAAACGGCTGTTTTGCTTTAAAATAAAATTTTCAAGCATTTTAGATCGTTGAAATCCGTTCAAATAGAGCAATATTAATAAAACGAATAATAAAAATTTCGTCGTTTTATGCTGTTTTACGCGTTAAAACGCAGATTAAAACTCAAAACGTGCTTTTTTTGCTAAAAAAGCATTTTCAAGCATTTAGATCGTTGAAATCGTTCAAATAAAAGAAATATTAATAAAAACGAATAAAAAAAAATTTGCCTTTTTATGTTTTGCTTAAAACGCGTTTAAAAAGTTTTAAAAAGGGCTTTTTTTGCTAAAAATAAGATTTTAAAGCTTTTTAAAAAGATCGTTGAAATCGTTCAAATGGGGAAAATTTTAAAAAAAACGAATAAAAAAAAATTTTGCCTTTTTTTTATGCTTTTTTTCCCGGGGTTAAAACCCCAGATTAAAGCTAAAAACTTGCTTTTTTTTGTTTTAAAAAAAGGGATTTTCAAGCATTTTAGATGGTTGAAATGTTCAAATAAAAGCAATAAAAAAAAACGAATAATAAAAATTCGTCTTTTTTTATGCTGTTTTACGCGTTAAAAGGGCAATTCCTAAAAGTGCTGTTTTGCTAAAAAGATTTTCAAGCTTTTTAAGATCGTTGAAATCGTTCAAATAGAAAAAAATTTTAATAAAACGAATAAAAAAAAAATTTCCTTTTTTTATGTTTGTTTTCCGCGTTAAAACGCAGTTTAAAAAGTTTTCAAAACGTGCTTTTTTTGTTTTAAAAAAACATTTTCAAGCTTTTTTAGATCGTTGAAATCGTTCAAATGGGGCAATATTAAAAAAAAACGAATAAAAAAATTTTCGTCTTTTTTTATGCTGTTTTACGCGTTAAAACGCAAAATTAAAAATCAAAACGTGCTTTTTTGGGTTAAAATAAGCATTTTCAAGCATTTTAGATTTTGGGAAATCGTTCAAATAGACCCCAAAAAAAAAAAAAAACGAATAAAAAAAATTTTCCCGTCTTTTTTTTATCCCGTTTTACGCTTTAAAAACGCGAAAAAAAACCCAAAAAGTGCGTTTTGCTAAAAATAAGCTTTTTTCCCCTTTTTTAGATCGTTGAAATCGTTCAAAATGGACGCAATATTAATAAAAACGAATAATAAAAATTAGTTTTTATGCTGTTTTACGCGTTAAAACGCAGTTAAACGCTAAAACGTGCTTTTGCTAAAATAAGCATTTTCAAAGCATTTAGATCGTTGAAATCGTTCAAATTAAGACGAAAAATAAAAAACGAATAATAAACATTTCGTCGTTTTTATGCTGTTTTCGTTAAAACGCAGATTAAAGCTCAAAACGTGCTGTTTTGCTAAAATAAGCATTTTCAAGCATTTTAGATCGTTGATCGTTCAACAATACGCAATAAAATAAAAAGAATAAAAAACATTTTTTTTATGCTGTTTTACGGTTAAAACGCAGTAAAAGCAAAGTGTGTTTTGCTAAAATAAGCATTTTCAGCTTTTAGATCTTAAATGCAAATAGAAAAAAATAATAAAAACGAATAATAAAATTCGTCTTTTATGCTGTTTTACGCGTTAAAACGCAGATTAAAGCTCTAAAATTAGCTTTTCTAAAATACGATTTTCAAGCATTTTAGATCGTTGAAATCGTTCAAATAGAAGCACTATTAATAAAAACGAATAATAAAAATTCGTCGTTTTTATGCTGTTTTACGCGTTAAAAGCACGTTAAAAACTCAAAACGTGCTGTTTTTGCTAAAATAAGCATTTTCAAGCATTTTAGATCGATTTTGAGAATCGTTTCGATGGACGCAATATTAATAAAAACGAATAATAAAAATTTCGTCGTTTTTATGCTGTTTTACGCGTTGAAACGCAGATTAAACTCAAAAACGTGCTGTTTTGCTTTAAAATAAGCATTTTCAAGCATTTAGATCGTTGAAATCGTTCAAATGGGCGCGGCAAAAATAAAAACGCATAATAAAAATTTCGTCGTTTTATACTGTTTTACGCGTAAAGCGCGGGATAAAGCTCAAAACATTGCTGTTTTGCTAAAATAAGCAGGCGCAGCTTGTTTTAGATCGTTGAAATCGTTCAAATAGACGCAATATTAATAAAACGAATAATAAAAAATTTCGTCCGTTTTTTATGCGCGAACGCGTTAAAACGCAGATTAAAACTCAAAACGTGCTGTTTTGCTAAAATAAGCATTTTCAAGCATTTTAGATCGTTGAAATCGTTCAAAATAGAAGCAATATTATAAAAAGCGAATAATACAAAAATTTAGATAGATTTTATGCTGTTTTACGCGTTAAAACGCGGTTATAGCTCAAAACGTGCTGTTTTGCTTAAAATAAAGCATTTTCAAGCACTGGGTCGTTAAAATCGTTCAAATAGACGCAATAAAAATAAAAAGCGGGCAAAAATTTCGTCGTTTTATGCTGTTTGCGCGTTAAACGCAGAATAAAGCCAAATGTGCTGCGCTAAAAGGCCAGCATTTTCGACATTTAGATCGCGATTTGAAATCGTTCAAAGTGGCGCGTAATAAAACGAATAATAAAAATTTCTGGTGGTTTTATGCTGTTTACGCGTTAAAAACGCAGATTAAAGCTCAAAACGTGCTTGTTTTGCTGCCAAATAAGCGCAACGTGCAGAATCGTGAAATCGTTCAAATGAAGCAATATTAATAAAAACGAATAATAAAAATTCGTCGTTTTATGCTGTTTGCCGTTAAACGCAGATTAAAACTCAAAACGTGCTGTTTTGCTGCGTAAAGCGCAAAACATTTTAGATCCCGTTGAAATCGTTCAAATAGACGCAATAAAATAAAAAACGAATAATAAAAATTTCGTCGTTTTTATGCTGTTTTACGCGTTAAAACGCAGAATAAAGCTCAAAACATTAGCTGTTTTCAGGCCAGCAATTTTCAAAGGCGTTTTGAGTGTTTGAAATCGTTCAAATAGACGCAATATTAATAAAAAACGAATAATGAAAGATTTCGTCGTTTTTATGCTGTTTTACGCGTTAAACGCAGATTAAAACTCAAAACGTGCTGTTTTTGCTAAAATAAAGCATTTTCAAGCATTTTAGATCGTTGAAATCGTTCAGATAAGAGCGTATTAATAAAAGCGAATGGCAAAATTCGTCGTTTTATGCTGTTTTACGCGTTAAAACGCAGATTAAAGAAACTCAAAACGTGCTGTTTTGCTAAAATAAGCATTTTCAAGCATTTTAGATCGTTAAATCGTTCAAATAGATTGCCAATAAAAATAAAACGAATAATAAAATTTCGTCGTTTTATGCTGTTTTACGCGTTAAAACACTTAGAGATAAGCCCAAATGTGCTGTTTTGCTAAAATAAGCATTTTCAAACATTTTAGATCGTTGAAATCGTTCAAATAGACGCAATATTAATAAAAACAGATAATAAAATTTGTGAACATGCTGTTTTTACGCGTTAAAACGCAGATTAAAGCTCAAAACGCATTTGCTAAAATAAGCATTTTCCAGCATTTTAGATCGTTGAAATCCGTTCAAATAGAAGCAATATTAATAAAAACGAATAATAAAAATTCGTCGTTTTATTAACTGTTTTACGCGTTAAAACGCAGATTAAAGCTCAAAACGTGCTATTTTGCTAAAATAAGCATTTTCAAGCATTTTGCGTCATTTGAAATGCAGTTTCAAATAGACGCAATAAAATAAAAAACGAATAATAAAAAAAATTCGTCGTTTTATGCTGTTTTACGCGTTAAACGCAGATTATAGCTCAAACGTGTTTTGCCAGAAATAAGCATTTTCAAGCATTTTAGATCCGTTGAAATCGTTCAAATAGACACAATAAAATAAAAACGAATAATAAAAATTTCGTCGTTTTTATGCCATTTTTACTACGCGTTAAAACGCAGAATAAAAGCAAATGTGCTGTTTTGCTTTAAAATAAGCATTTTCAAGCATTTTAGATCGTGAAATCGTTCAAATAGACGCAATATTAATAAAAACGAATAATAAAATTTCGTCGTTTTTATGTGTTTTACGCGTTAAAACGCCGTTAAGCTCAAACGTGCTGTTTGCTTTAAAATAAGCATTTTCAAGCATTTTTAGATCGTTGAAATCGTTCAAATAAAGCAATATTATTAAAAAACGAATAATAAAAATTCGTCGTTTTTTTGTATGCTGTTTTACGCGTTAAAACGCAGATTAAAGCTCAAAACGTGCTATTTTTGCTGAAATAAGCATTTTCAAGCACAGATCGTTGAAATCGTTCAAATAGAAGCAATAATGGCAAAAACGAATAATACAAAAAATTCGTCGTTTTTATGCTGTTTTACGCGTTAAAACGCAGATTAAAAGCTCAAAACGTGCTGTTTTTGCTAAAATAAGCATTTTTCAAGCATTTTAAGATGCGTTTGAGTCGTTCAAAAGAGCCGAAGCAATATTAAGCCAAAACGAATAATAAAAGGGTGTCGTTTTATGCTGTTTTTACGCGGTAAAACGCAGATTAAAGCTCAAAACGTGCTGTTTTGCTAAAATAAGCATTTTCGAAGCGGCGTCCTGGTTGAAATCGGTTTCGAAATAAAGTAATAAAAACGGAATAATAAAAAATTCGTCGTTTTATGCTGTTTACGCGTTAAAACGCAGATTAAAAGCTCAAAAACATTAGCTGTTTTGCTAAAATAAGCATTTTCAAGCATTTTAGATCGTTGGGAAATCGTTCCAAATGGACGAAATATTAATAAAAACAGATAATAAAAATTCGTCGTTTTTTATGCTGTTTTTACGCGTTAAAACGCAGATTAAAAATAAAACGTGCTGTTTTGCTAAAATAAGCATTTTCAAGCATTTTAGATCGTTGAAATCCTCGATTCAAATAGACGCAATAAAAATAAAAAGAACAAACTAAAAGAATTTTATTCGTTTTTGTATGCTGTTTTGCCGTAAAACGCAGAATAAAGAAGCTCAAAACGTGCTGTTTTGCTAAAATAAGCATTTTCAAGCATTTTTAGATCGTTGAAATCCTCGTTCAAATAGACGCAATATTAATAAAACGAATAATAAAAATTTCGTCGTTTTATGCTGTTTTACGCGTTAAAACGCAGATTAAAGCTCAAAACGTGCTGTTTTGCTTTCAAAATAAGCATTTTCAGCATTTTAGATCGTTTGAAATCGTTCAAATAGAAGCAATATTGGCAAAAGCGATAATAAAAAGGAATTTGTCGTTTTATGCTGTTTTGCGTTAAAACGCAGATTAAAGCTCAAACTTGATGCTGTTTTTGCTAAAATAAGCATTTTCCAAGCATTTTTAGATCGTTCAAATAGAAGCAATATTAATAAAAACGAATAATAAAATTTCGTGGTTTTATGCTGTTTTACGCGTTAAAACGCAGATTAAAGCTCAAAACGTGCTGTTTTGCTAGAAATAAGCATTTTTACCGGCATTTTTAGATCCGGAAATCGTTCAAATAGAAGCAATATTATTAAAAACGAATAATAAAAAATTTCCGTCGTTTTATGCTTTTGTTTTACGCTTAAAACGCAGATTAAAACTCAAAACGTGCTGTTTTGCTAAAATAAGCATTTTCAAGCATTTTTTAGATCGTTGAAATCGTTCAAATAGACGCAATAAAATAAAAACGAATAATAAAAATTTCGTTGTTTTATGCTGTTTTACGCGTTAAAACGCAGAGATAAGAGAAACTCAAAACGATGCTGTTTTGCTAAAATAAGCATTTCAAGCATTTTAGATCGTTGAAATCGTTTCAAATAGAAGCAATATTTATAAAAGCGAATAAAAATTCGTCGTTTTTTTATGCTGTTTGCGTTAAAACGCGAATTAAAACTCAAAACGTGCTGTTTTTGCTAAAATAAGCATTTTCAAGCATTTTGGAGTCGTTGAAATCGTTCAAATAGACATAATATTAATAAAAACGGAATAATAATAAAAAATTCGTCGTTTTTATGCTGTTTTACGCGTTAAAACGCAGATTAAAAGCTCAAAACGTGCTGTTTTTGCTAAAATAAGCATTTTCAAGCATTTTTAGATCGTTGAAATCGTTCAAATGGAGCGCAATATTAATAAAATCGAATAATAAAAATTCGTCGTTTTATGCGGTTTTACGCGTTAAAACGCAGATTAAAACTCAAAACGTGCTGTTTTGCTTAAAATAAGCATTTTCAAGCAGTTTAGATCGATTTGAAATCGTTCAAATAGAAACAATATTAATAAAACGAATAATAAAAATTCGTCGTTTTCATGCTGTTTTACGCGTTAAAACGCAGATTAAAAGCGACGGTGCTGTTTTTGCTAAAATTAGCATTTTCAAGCATTTTAGATCGTTGAAATCGTTCAAATAGACGCAATAAAATAAAACGAATAATAAAAGAAATTTCGTCGTTTTATGCTGTTTTACGCGTTAAAACGCAGAATAAAATAAAACGTGCTGTTTGCTAAATAATCATTTCAAGCATTTTAGATCGTTGAAATCGTTCAAATAGAAGCAATATTAATAAAAACGAATAATAAAAAATCGTCGTTTTATGCTGTTTTACCTTGATCAAAACGCAGATTAAAGCTCAAAACGTGCTGTTTTTGCTTTAAAATAAAACATTTTCAAGCATTTTAGATCGTTGAAATCGATTTCAAATAGACGCAATGAAACAGATAATAAAAAATTCGTCGTTTTATGCTTTGTTTTTACGCGTTAAAGCGCAGATTAAAACTCAAAACGTGCTGTTTTGCTTTAAAATAAAAATTTTCAGAAGCATTTTAGATCGTTGAAATCGTTCAAATAGGAAACGTATTAATAAAAACGCGAATAATAAAAATTCGTCGTTTTATGCTGTTTTACGCGTTAAAGCGCAGATTAAAACTCAAAACATTTGTGCTGTTCGTTGTTGTTTCGTTGTTTTATGCTGTTTACGCGTTAAAACGCAGAATAAAATAAAACGTGCTGTTTTGCTAAAATAAGCATTTTTCAAGCATTTGAATCGTTGAAATCCGTTCAAATAGAAGCAATATTTATAAAAACGAAGATAATAAAAATTCGTCGTTTTATGCTGTTTTACGCGTTAAAACGCAGATTAAAACTCAAAACGTGCTGTTTTTGCTAAAATAAGCATTTTTCAAGCATTTTAGATCGTTGAAATCACGTTCAAATAGACGCAATATTAATAAAAACAGATAATAAAAATTCGTCGTTTTTATGCTGTTTTGCAGCGTTAAAACGCAGATTAAAGCTAAAAAAGGGCTGTTTTGCTAAAATAAATTTTAAGCTTTTAGATCGTGAAATCGTTCAAATGGAGCAATATTAATAAAACGAATAATAAAAAATTTCGTCGTTTTTTATGCTGTTTATGCGTTAAAACGCAGATTAAAGCTCAAAACGTGCTGTTTTGCTAAAATAAGCATTTTCAAACATTTTTAGATCGTTGAAATCGTTCAAATACAAACAATATTAATAAAACAGATAATAAAATTCGTCGTTTTCATGTATTTTTACGCGTTAAAACGCAGATTAAAACTCAAAAACGTGCTGTTTTTGCTAAAATTAGCATTTTCAAGCATTTTTAGATCGTTGAAATCGTTCAAATAGACGCAATAAAAATAAAAACGAATAATAAAAATTTCGTCGTTTTTTTATGTGCTGCCATTTTACGCGTTAAAACACCAGAATAAAGCTCAAAACGTGCTGTTTTGCTAAAATAATCATTTTCAGAAAGCATTTTAGATCGTTGAAATCGTTCAAATAGAAGCAATATTATTAATAAAAACGAATAATAAAAATCGTCGTTTTTATGCTGTTTTACGCGTCAAAACGCAGATTAAAGCTCAAAACGTGCTGTTTTGCTAAAATAAACATTTTCAAGCATTTTAGATCGGGTGAAATCGTTCAAATAGACGCAATATTAATAAAAACAGATAATAAAAATTCGTCGTTTTATGCTGTTGTTTTTTACGCGTTAAAACGCAGATTAAAACTCAAAACGTGCTGTTTTGCTAAAATAAGCATTTTGAAGCATTTTAGATCGTTGAAATCACGTTCAAATAGAAACAATATTAATAAAAACAGATAATAAAATTCGTCGTTTTTTATGTGCTGTTTACGCGTTCAAACGCAGATTAAAGCTCAAAAACGTGCTGTTTTGCTAAAATAAGCATTTTCAAGCATTTTAGATCGTTGAAATCGTTTCAAATAGACGCAATATTAATAAAACGAACAATAAAAAGTAGGTCGTTTTTATGCTGTTTACTACGCGTTAAAACGCAGAATAAAAGCGCTCAAAACGTGCTGTTTTGCTAAAATAAGCATTTTCAAACATTTTAGATCGTTGAAATCGTTCAAAATAGAGCGTATTAACAAAACGAATAATAAAAATTCGTCGTTTTTTATGCTGTTTTACGCGTTAAAACGCAGATTAAAAGAAAACTCAAAAGGGCTGTTTTTGCTAAAATAAGCATTTTCAAGCATTTTTAGATCGTTGAAATCGTTCAAATGGACGCAATATTAATAAAAACGAATAATAAAATTTCGTCGTTTTTATGCTGTTTTACGCGTTAAAACGCAGATTAAAACTCAAAACGTGCTGTTTTGCTAAAATAAACATTTTCAAGCATTTTAGATCGTTGAAATCGTTTCAAATAGAAACAATATTAATAAAACGAATAATAAAAATTCGTCGTTTTTTATGCTGTTTTACGCGTTAAACGCAGATTAAAGCTCAAAACGTGCTGTTTTGCTAAAATAAACATTTTTCAAGCATTTTGATCGTTCAAATCGTTCAAATGGGCACCATGCGTAAAACTGAATAATAAAAATTTGTCGTTTTATACTGTTTTACGCGTTAAAACGCAGAATAAAGCCCAAATGTGCTGTTTTGCTAAAATAAGCATTTTCAAGCATTTTAGATCGTTGAAATCGTTTCAAATAGACGCAATATTAATAAAAACAGATAATAAAAATTTCGTCGTTTTTATGCTGTTTTACGCGTTAAAACGCAGATTAAAGCTCAAAACGTGCTGTTTCGCTAAAATAAGCATTTTTCAAGCATTTTTAGATCGTTGAAATCGTTCAAATAGAAACGTATTAATAAAAACGAATAATAAAAAATTCGTCGTTTTTATGCACATTTTACGCGTTAAAACGCAGATTAAAGTTAAAAACGTGCTGTTCTGCTAAAATAAGCATTTTCAAGCATTTTAGATCGTTGAAATCGTTCAAATAGAAGCAATATTAATAAAAACGAATAATAAAAATTCGTCGTTTTTATGCTGTTTTACGCGTTAAAACGCAGATTAAAACTCAAAAAGGGCTGTTTTGCTAAAATAAGCATTTTCAGAAGAAGCATTTTTAGATCCGTTGAAATCGTTCAAATGGACGCAATATTATTAATAAAAACGAATAATAAAATTTCGTCGTTTTATGCTGTTTCCCCGCGCGCGTTAAAACGCAGATTAAAGAAACTCAAAACGTGCTGTTTTGCTAAAATAAGCATTTTCAAGCATTTTAAGATCGTTGAAAATCGTTCAAAATAGAAGCAATATTAATAAAAACGAATAATAAAATTCGTCGTTTTTATGCTGTTTACGCGTTAAAACGCAGATTAAAACTCAAAACGTGCTGTTTTGCTAAAATAAGCATTTTCAAGCATTTTTAGATCGTTCAAAATCGTTCAAATAGACGCAATAAAATAAAAACGAATAATAAAATTTCGTCGTTTTATGCTGTTTTACGCGTTAAAACGCAGAATAAAGCCCAAATATTGCTGTTTTGCTAAAATAAGCATTTTCAAGCATTTTAGATCGTTGAAATCGTTCAAAATAGACGCAATATTAATAAAAACGAATAATAAAAATTTCGTCGTTTTATGCTGTTTTACGCGTTAGAAACGCAGATTAAAGCTCAAAACGTGCTGTTTCGCTAAAATAAGCATTTTTCAAGCATTTTAGATCGTTGAAATCGTTCCAAATAGAAGCAATATTAATAAAAACGAATAATAAAAATTCGTCGTTTTTATGCTGTTTTACGCGTTAAAACGCAGATTAAAGTTAAAAACGTGCTGTTTTGCTAAAATAAGCATTTTCAAGCATTTTAGATCGTTGAAATCGTTCAAATAGACGCAATAAAAATAAAAACGAATAATAGAAATTTCGTCGTTTTTTATGCTGTTTTACGCGCGTTAAAACGCAGAATAATAAAGCTCAAAACGTGCTGTTTTGCTAAAATAAGCATTTTCAAAAGCATTTAGATCGTTGAAATCGTTCAAATAGACGCAATATTAATAAAAAACGAATAATAAAAATTTCGTCGTTTTTATGCTGTTTTACGCGTTAAAACGCAGATTAAAGCACTCAAAACGTGCTGTTTTGCTAAAAATAAGCATTTTTCAAGCATTTTAGATCGTTGAAATCGTTCAAATAGAAACGTAATGGTAAAAACGAATAATAAAAATTCGTCGTTTTATGCTGTTTTACGCGTTAAAACACAGATTAAAACTCAAAACGTGCTGTTTTGCTAAAATAATTTTTCAAACATTTTAGATCGTTGAAATCGTTTTCAAATAAGAAGCAATATTAATAAAAACGAATAATAAAAATTCGTCGTTTTATGCTGTTGTTTTGCGTTAAAACGCAGATTAAAACTCAAAACGTGCTGTTTTGCTAAAATAAGCATTTTCAAGCATTTTAGATCGTTGAAATCGTTCAAATGGACGCAATATTAATAAAAACAGATAATAAAAATTTCGTCGTTTTTATGCTGTTGTTTTTACGCGTTAAAACGCAGATTAAAACTCAAAACGTGCTGTTTTGCTAAAATAAGCATTTTCAGGCATTTTAGATCGTTGAAATCGTTCAAATAGACGCAATAATAATAAAAACGAATAATAAAAATTTCGTCGTTTTATACTGTTTTACGCGTTAAAATGCAGAATAAAAGCTCAAAACGTGCTGTTTTTGCTAAAATAAACATTTTTCAAGCACATTTTAGATCGTTGAAATCGTTTTCAAATAGACGCAATATTAGCAAAACGAATATAAAAATTTCGTCGTTTTATGCTGTTTTACGCGTTAAAACGCAGATTAAAACTCAAACGTGCTGTTTTTAGCACAAAATAAGCATTTTCAAAGCATTTTTAGATCGTTGAAATCGTTCAAATAGGAAACAATATTATAAAAACGAATAATAAAAATTCGTCGTTTTTTATGCTGTTTTACGCGGTAAAACGCAGATTAAAGCTCAAAACGTGCTGTTTTGCTAAAATAAACATTTTCAAGCATTTTAGATCATTTGAAATCGTACAAATAGACGCAATATTAATAAAAACGAATAATAAAATTTCGTCGTTTTTATGCTGTTTTTACGCGCGTTAAAACGCAGATTAAAGCTCAAAACGTGCTGTTTTGCTAAAATAAGCATTTTCAAGCATTTTAGATCGTTTGAAATCGTTCAAATGAAGCAATATTAAAAAAAACGAATAAAAAAAAAATTCGTCGTTTTCTCTTTTTTCGCGTTAAAACGCAGATTAAAATAAAACGTGCTTTTTTGCTAAAATTACTTTTTCAAGCATTTTAGATCGTTGAAATCGTTAAAATAGCCCAATAAAAATAAAAACGAAAATAAAAATTTCGTCTTTTTTATGCTTTTTTTTACCCCGTTAAAACGCAGAATAAGCTCAAAACGTGCTGTTTTGCTAAAATAATCATTTTCAAGCATTTTAGTTTTAAATCGTTCAAATAGAAGCAATAAAAAAAAAAAAATTAAAAAA
>NW_027046650.1:15000-22283 GCF_025399875.1 Dalotia coriaria | reverse complement strand
GGTTTTTTTTTTAAAAACCTTTTTAAAAAAACCGGTTAAACTTAAAAGCGCTTTTAAAAAAATTTAAAAAATTTGTCGTTTTTTTCCTTAAAAGCGATTAAAAAAAAAAAATTTTTTTGCTAAAATGCTTTTGAACGTTAAAAACTTTCTTTTAAAATAAAAAAACAATTAAAAATTGTTTTTTTTGCTTTTAAAAAAAAAAAAAATTGTTTTGTTTAAAAAACTTTAAGTTTTTTATCTTTTTTTTTTAAAATGGAATTTTTAAAAAAAAAAAAAATTTTTTTATCTGTTTTAGCGTTAAAAAAAAAAACCCAAAAATTTTTTAAAAAAGCTTTTAAGCTTTTTAAAAATCGTTAAACTTAAATAAAAAATTAAAAAAAAAAAAATTTTTCCTTTTTTTTTTTTCGGTTAAAAGCAAAACCCCGGTTTTTTGCTAAAATAACATTTTCAAGCTTTTTTAAGGAAATCGTCAAAAGCCCAATATTAATAAAAAAAATAATAAAAATTTGTGTTTTTATGCTGTTTTACGCGTTAAAACGCAGTTTAAAAACTCAAAACGTGCTGTTTTGTAAAATAACATTTTCAAGCATTTTAGATCGTTGATATGTTCAAATGAACAATATTAAAAAAAACGAATAAAAAAAAATTGGGTTTTTAAATGTGTTTTTGGGAAAAAAACGCGTTAAAGCTAAAAACTGCTGTTTTGCTAAAATAAGCTTTTTCAAGCTTTTTTTAGAAGGAAATCGTTAAAATGCGCAATAAAAAAAAAAAACGAATAATAAAAATTTCGTCGTTTTATGCTTTTTTCGCGAAAAAACGCGTTAAACCAAAAAACTGCTTTTTGCTAAAATAAGCATTTTCAAGCATTTTGATCGTTGAAATCGTTAAATAGAAGCAATATTAAAAAAAACGAATAATAAAAAATTCGTCGTTTTATGCTTTTTTACGCGTTCAAACGCAGATTAAAGCTAAAAACTTTTGTTTTGCTAAAATAATCATTTTAAAGCATTTTAGATCGTTGAAATGCCAAATAGACCAATATTAAAAAAAAAATTTAAAAAATTTTCGTCTTTTTTATGCGTTTTCCCTTAAAACGCGTTAAAGCTAAAAACGTGCTTTTTTTGCTAAAATAAGCATTTTAAAAAGCATTTTGATCGTTGAAATCGTTCAAATAGAAGCAATATTAATAAAAACAAAATAAACATTTCGTCGTTTTTATGCTTTTTTTACGCTTTAAAAACGCGTTAAAGCTCAAAACGTGCTGTTTTCCCCAAAAATAAGCATTTTAAATTTTTTTTAGATCGTTAAATCGTTAAAAAGAAGCAATATTAAAAAAAAACGAAAAAAAAAATTCGTCATTTTTTATGCTTTTTTACGCGTTAAAACGCAGATTAAAGCTCAAAACGTGCTTTTTTTGCTAAATAAGCATTTTCAAGCATTTTAGATCGTTGAAATCTTCAAATAGACCTTTTAAAAAACGAATAAAAAAAATTTCGTCGTTTTATGCTTTTTTTGCGTTAAAACGCAGATTAAACTCAAAACGTGCTGTTTTGCAAAAAAGCATTTTCAAGCAAGATCGTTAAAATCGTTCAAATAGACGCAATTTTAAAAAAAAAAACGAATAAAAAAAATTTCGTGTTTTAAAAGCTTTTTTTCGCGTTAAAACGCAGATTAAAACTCAAAACGTGCTTTTTGCTAAAATAAGCATTTTCAATTTTTAGATCGTTGATATCGTTCAAATAGAACAAAAAAAAAAACGAAAAAAAAAATTGGTCGTTTTATGCTTTTTACGCGTTAAAACGCAATTAAAGCTCAAAACGTGCTTTTTTGCTAAAATAAGCATTTTCAAGCATTTTAGATAGTTGAAATCGTTCAAATAGCCCAATTTTTAAAAAAAACGAAAAAAAAATTTCGTCTTTTTTATGCTGTTTTACGCGTTAAAACGCAGATTAAAGCTCAAAACGTGCTGTTTTGCTTTAAAATAAGCATTTCAGAGCGGATCGTTGAAATCGTTCAAATAGAAGCAATATTAATAAAATGAATAATAAAAATTCGTCATTTTTATGCTGTTTTACGCGTTAAAACGCAGATTAAGCTCAAAACGTGCTGTTTTGCTAAAATAAGCATTTTCAAGCATTTTTAGATCCGTTGAAATCGTTCAGAATAGACGCAATATTAATAAAAAACGAATAATAAAATTTTGTCGTTTTTATGCTGCATTTTACGCGTTAAAACGCAGATTAAAGCTCAAAACGTGCTGTTTTGCTAAAATAAGCATTTTCAACATTTTAGATCGTTAAAATCGTTCAAATAGAAGCAATATTAATAAAAACAGATAATAAAAATTCGTCGTTTTTATGCTGTTTTACGCTTGAAAGCGCAGATTAAAGCAAAAACGTGCTGTTTTGCTAAAATAAAGCATTTTTCAAGCATTTTAGATCGTTGAAATCACGTTCAAATAGACGCAATATTAATAAAAACGAATAATAAAAATTCGTCGTTTTTTATGCTGTTTTTACGCGTTAAAACGCAGATTAGAGCTCAAAACGTGCTGTTTTGCTAAAATAAAACTTTCAAGCATTTTACAGATCGTTTGAAATCGTTCAAATAGAAGCAATATTAATAAAAACGAATAATAAAAATTTCGTCGTTTTATGCTGTTTTACGCGTTAAAACGCAGATTAAAAAGCTCAAAACGTGCTGTTTTGCTTTAAAATAAGCATTTTCAAGCATTTTAGATCGTTAGAAGTCGTTAAAATAGAAGCAATATTAATAAAAACGAATAATAAAAGGTACGTCGTTTTTATGCTGTTTTACGCGTTAAACGCAGATTAAGCTCAAAACGTAACGCAAAATAAGCATTTTCCAGCATTTTAGATCCTTGGAAATCGTTTAAATAGACGCAATATTAATAAAACGAATAATAAAAATTTCGTCGTTTTTTTATGTTGTTTTTGCGTTAAAGAGCGCGAATTAAAGCGCTCAAAACGTGCTGTTTTAAAATAAGCATTTTCAAAGCACTTTACATCGTTGAAACGTTTAAATAGACGCAATGGCTAATAAAAACGAATAATAAAAATTCGTCGTTTTTATGCTGTTTTACGCGTTAAAAACGCAGATTAAAAGCTCAGAACGTGCTGTTTTTTTGCTAAAATAAGCATTTTCCAAGCTTTTAGATCGTTGAAATCGTTCAAATAGACGCCCAATAGCAATAAAACGAATAATAAAATTTCGTCACGTTTTTTATGCTGTTTTACAGCGAAAAGCGTTAAACTTCAAAACGTGCTGTTTTGCTAAAATAAGCGCATTTTCAAGCATTTTTAGATCGTTAATCATTCCAAATTGAAGTAGCCAATGGCAAAAACGAATAATAAAAAATTCGTCGTTTTATGCTGTTTTTACGCGTTCAAACGCAGATTAAAGCTCAAAACGTGCTGTTTTGCCTAAAATAATCATTTTCAAGCATTTTTGAATCGTTGGAAATCGTTCAAATAGACGCAATATTAATAAAAACGAATAATAAAAAATTTTAGTGCGTTTTATGCTGTTTTACGCGTTAAAACGCAGATTAAAGCTCAAAACGTGCTGTTTTGCTAAAATAAGCATTTTTCAAAGCATTTAGATCGATCGTTCAAATAGAAGCAATATTAATAAAAACGAATAATACAAATTCGTCGTTTTTATGCTGTTTTACGCGTTAAAACGCAGATTAAAGCTCAAAACGTGCTGTTTTTGCTAAAATAAGCATTTTCAAGCATTTTTAGATCGTTGGAAATCGTTTTCAAATGGGCGCAATATTAATAAAAACGAAGATAATAAAAATTTCGTCGTTTTTATGCTGTTTACGCGATAAACGCAGATTAAAGCTCAAAACGTGCTGTTTTGCTAAAATAAGCATTTTCAAGCGTTTTACATCCCGTTGAAATCGTTCAAAATAGACGCAATATTAATAAAAAGCGAATAATAAAGAATTTCGTCGTTTTTATGCTGTTTTACGCGTTAAAACGCAGATTAAAACTCAAAACGTGCTGTTTTGCTTTAAAATAAGCATTTTCAAGCATTTTTGATCGTTGAAATCGTTAAATAGACGCAATATTAATAAAACACGAATAATAAAAAGTATCGTCGTTTTTATGCTGTTTTACGCGTTAAAACGATTAAAGCCAAAACGTGCTGTTTTGCTAAAATAATCATTTTCAAGCATTTTAGATCGTTGAAATCGTTCAAATAGACGCAATATTAATAAAAACGAATAATAAAAATTCGTCGTTTTTATGTGTTTTACGCGTTAAAACGCGGGTAGCTCAAAACGTGCTGTTTTGCTAAAATAAAGCATTTTCAAGCATTTTAGATCGTTAAAATCGTTTCAAATAGACGCAATATTAATAAAAGCAGATAATAAAAATTTCGTAGTGTTTAAGCTGTTTTACGCGTTAAAACGCAGATTAAAGAAAACTCAAAACGTGCTGTTTTGCTAAAATAAGCATTTTCAAGCATTTTTAGATCACGTTGATATCGTTCAAATAGAAGCAATATTAATAAAAACGAATAATAAAAAATTGGTCGTTTTTATGCTGTTTTGCGTTGAAACGCAGATTAAAGCTCAAAACGTGCTGTTTTTAACAAAATAGCATTTTTCAAGCATTTTAGATAGTTTGAAATCGTTCAAATAGACGCAATATTAATAAAAACGGAATAATAAAAATTTCGTCCTACGTTTTTATGCTGTTTTTACGCGTTCAAACGCGATTAACCAAAACGTGCTGTTTTGCTAAAATAATCATTTTCAAGCATTTTAGATCGTTGAAATCACGTTCAAATAGACGCAATATTAATAAAACGAATAATATAAAAATTTCGTCGATTTTTATGCTGTTTTGCGCGTTAAAACGCGAATTAAAGCTCAAAACGTGCTGTTTTGCTAAAATAAAGCATTTTCAAGCATTTTAGATCGTTGAAATCACGTTCGAAATAGACGCAATATTAATAAAAACGAATGGCAAAAATTTCGTCGTTTTTATGCTGTTTTACGCGTTAAAACAGATTAAAACTCAAAACGTGCTGTTTTGCTAAAATAAGCATTTTCAAGCATTTTAGATCGTTGAAATCGTTCAAAATAGAAGCAATATTAATAAAAACGAATAATAATAAAAATTCGTCGTTTTATGCTGTTTTACGCGTTCAAACGCAGATTAAAACAAAACGTGCTGTTTTGATAAAAATAATCATTTTCAAGCATTTTAGATCGTGAAATCGTTCAAATAGACTGCCAATATTAATAAAAACGAATAATAAAAATTTCGTCGTTTTTATGCTGTTTTACGCGTTAAAACGCAGATTAAAATAAAACGTGCTGTTTTGCTAAAATAAGCATTTTCAAGCATTTTAGATCGTTGAAATCGTTCAAATAGAAGCAATATTAATAAAACGAATAATAAAAAATTCGTGATTTTTATGCTGTTTTACGCGTTAAAACGCAGATTAAAACGACGTGCTGTTTTAGCACAAAATAGCATTTTTCAAAGCATTTTAGATCGTTGAAATCGTTTCAAAATGGAGCCGCAATATTGGCAAAGCAGATAATAAATTTCGTCGTTTTATGCTTTGTTTACGCGTTAAAACGCAGATTAAAGCTCAAAACGATGCTGTTTTAACAAATAAGCATTTTCAGCATTTTAGATCGTTGAAATCGTTCAAATGGGTATACTTATAAATAAAAACAGATAATAAAAATTCGTCGTTTTATGCTGTTTTTACGCGTTAAAACGCAGATTAAAAGCTCAGAACGTGCTGTTTTGCTAAAATAAGCATTTTCAAGCATTTTTAGTCGTTGAAATCACGTTCAAATAGACGCAATATTAATAAAACGAATAGCAAAAATTTCGTCGTTTTTTAAATTTGTTTTTACGCGTTAAAACGCAAGATTAAAAGCTCAAAACGTGCTGTTTTGCTTGCTAAAAGTAAAGCATTTTCAAGCATTTTACATCGTTGAAATCGTTCAAATAGAAGCAATATTAATAAAACGAATAATAAAAATTTGTCGTTTTTATGCTGTTTTACGCCGTTAAACGCAGATTAAAGCTCAAAACATTAGCACCATTTTGCTAAAATAAGCATTTCAAGCATTTTAGATCCGTTGAAATCGTTCAAATAGACGCAATATTAATAAAAACGAATAATAAAAATTTCGTCGTTTTATGCTGTTTTTAAGCGTTAAAACGCAGATTAAAGAAGCTCAAAACATTAACATTTTTGCTTTAAAATAAGCATTTTCAAGCATTTTAGATCGTTGAAATCGTTCAGAATAGACGCAATATTAATAAAAAGCAGATAATAAAAAATTCGTCGTTTTTTATGCTGTTTACGCGTTAAACGCAGATTAAAAGCACAAAACGTGCTGTTTTGCTAAAATAAGCATTTTTCAAGCATTTTTAGATCGTTGAAATCGTTCAATAAACAATATTAACCAAAAACGAATAATAAAAATTTCGTCGTTTTATGCTGTTTTACGCGTTAAAACGCAGATTAAGCTCAAAACATTGCTGTTTACGCTGGTAAACATTTTCAGCATTTTAGATCGTTGAAATCGTTCAAATAGACGCAATATTAATAAAAACGAATAATAATAAAATTTCGTCGTTTTTTTATGCTGTTTTACGCGTTAAAACGCAGATTAAAACTCAAAACGTGCTGTTTTGCTAAAATAATCATTTTCCGAGCATTTTGAATCGTTGAAATCGGTTCAAATAAGGCGCAATGTTAATAAAAACGAAGATAATGCGTCGTTTTATGCTGTTTGCGCGTTAAAACGCAGATTAAAAACTCAAAACGTGCTGTTTTGCTAAAAATAAGCATTTTCAAGCATTTTAGATCGCTAAAATCGTTTCAAATAAGACCCTTAATATTAATAAAAACAGAATAGCTAAAAATTTCGTCGTTTTTTAAGCTGTTTTACGCGCGTTAAAACGCAGATTAAAGCTCAAAACGTGCTGTTTTGCTAAAATAAGCATTTTCAAGCATTTTTAGATCGTTGAAATCGTTCAAATAGAAGCAATATTAATAAAAAACGAATAATAAAAATTGGTCGTTTTATGCTGTTTTACGCGTTAAAACGCAGATTAAAGCTCAAAACGTGCTGTTTTGCTAAAATAAGCATTTCAAAGCATTTTGGAAAAGTTGAAATCGTTCAAATAGACGCAATATTAATAAAAACGAATAATAAAAATTTCGTCGTTTTTTGTGCTGTTTTTCGCGTTAAAACGCAGATTAAAGCTCAAAACGTG
>NW_027046650.1:0-10000 GCF_025399875.1 Dalotia coriaria | reverse complement strand
ATTTTGAATCGTTAAAATCGTTGAAATAGACGCAATATTAATAAAAACGAATAATATAAAATTCGTCGTTTTGCTTTATGCTGTTTTACGCGTTAAAACACGAGATTAAAGCTCAAAACGTGCTGTTTTGCTAAAATAAGCATTTTTCAAGCATTTTAGATCGTTGAAATCACGTTCAAATAGAAGCAATATTAACAAAAACGAATATATAATTTCGTCGTTTTTGTATTTGTTTACGCGTTAAAACGCAGATTAAAACTCAA
Organism: Dalotia coriaria; assembly: GCF_025399875.1. Lineage (NCBI taxonomy): Eukaryota > Metazoa > Arthropoda > Insecta > Coleoptera > Staphylinidae > Dalotia > Dalotia coriaria. Next base: position 9,737 of record NW_027046650.1, on the reverse strand, counting down.
AACGTGCTGTTTTTGCTAAATAACATTTTCAAGCATTTTAGATCGTTGAAATCGTTCAAATAGAAGCAATATTAATAAAAGGAAACGAAGATAATAAAAATTCGTCGTTTTTATGCTGTTTACGCGTTAAAACGCAGAATAAAACTCAAAACGTGATGTTTTTAACTTCAAAATAAGCATTTTCAAGCATTTTTAGATCGTTGAAATCGTTCAAATAGAAGCAATATTAATAAATATTAACGAATAATAAAAATTCGTCGTTTTATGCTGTTTACGCGTTAAAACGCAGATTAAAACTCAAAACGATGCTGCTTTGCTGAAATAAGCATTTTAAGCATTTTTAGATCGTTGAAATCGTTCAAATAGACGCAATATTAATAAAAACGAAGATATGTAAAATTTCGTTGTTTTATGCTGTTTACGCGTTAAAACGCAGATTAAGCTCAAAAACGTGCTGTTTGCTAAAATAAGCATTTTCAAGCATTTTAGATCGTTGAAATCGTTCAAATAGGCGCAATATTAATAAAAACGAATAATAAAAATTTCGTCGTTTTATGCTGTTTTTACGCCGTTAAACGCAGATTAAAGCTCAAAACGTGCTGTTTTGCTAAAATAATCATTTTCAAGCATTTTTAGATCGTTGAAATCGTTCAAATAGACGCAATATTATTAAAACGAATAATAAAAAATTCGTCACGTTTTTTTTATGCTGTTTTACGCGTTAAACGCAGATTAAAGCTCAAAACGTGCTGTTTTGCTAAAATAAGCATTTTCAAGCATTTTAGATCGTTAAAATCGTTCAAATAGACGCAATATTAATAAAAACGAATAATAAAATTTCGTCGTTTTTAAGCTGTTTTACGCACGTTGAAAACGCAGGTCAAAAAGCTCAAACGTGCTGTTTTGCTAAAATAAGCGACACCGAGCATTTTAGATCGTTGAAATCGTTCAAATCGGCAATATTAATAAAAAACGAATAATAAGGTGGTCGTTTTATGCTGTTTACGCGTTAAACGCAGATTAAAAGCTCAAAACGTGCTGTTTGCTAAAATAAGCATTTTCAAGCATTTTAGATAGTTAAAGAATCACGTTCAAATAGACACGCAATATTAATAAAACGAATAATAAAAATTTCGTCGTTTTATGCTGTTTTACGCGTTAAACGCAGATTAAGCTCAAAACGTGCTGTTTTGCTAAAATAAGCATTTTCAAGCATTTTTAGATCGTTGAAATCGTTCAAAATAGAAGCAATATTAATAAAAACGAATAATAAAAATTCGTCGTTTTTATGCTGTTTACGCGTTCAAACGCAGATTAAAAGGCGCTCAAAACGTGCTGTTTTTTGCTAAAATAATCATTTTCAAGCATTTTAGATCGTTGAAATCGTTCAAATAGACGCAATATTAATAAAAAACGAAATAATATAAAAATTTCGTCTCGTTTTATGTAACGTTTTACGCGTTAAAACGCAGATTAAAAGCTCAAAACGTGCTGTTTTGCTAAAAATAAGCATTTTCAAGCATTTTAGATTGTTGAAATCGTTCAAATAGACGCAATATTAATAAAAACGAATAATAAAAATTCGTCGTTTTATGCTGTTTTACGCGTTAAAACGCAGATTAAAGCTCAAAACGATGCTGTTTTGCTAAAATAAACATTTTGAAGCATTTTAGATCGTTGAAATCGTTTAAAATAGACGCAATATTGACAAAAACGAATAATAAAAATTCGTCGTTTTTATGCTGTTTTTACGCGTTAAAACGCAGATTAAAACTCAGAACGTGCTGTTTTGCACAAAATGGCATTTTCAAGCATTTTAGATACGTTGAAATCGTTCAAATAGACGCAATATTCACGCATAAAACGAATAATAAAATTCGTCGTTTTTATGCTGTTTTACGCGTTAAAACAGATTAAAGCTCAAAACGTGCTGTTTGCTAAAATAAGCATTTTCAAGCATTTTAGATCGTTGAAATCGTTCAAAATAGAAACAGCGTAATAAAAACAGATGTAAAATTTCGTCGTTTTTATGCTGTTTTACCCGTTAAAACGCAGATTAAACTCAAAACGTGCTGTTTTGCTAAAATAAGCATTTTCAAGCATTTTAGATCGTTGAAATCGTTCATAGAAACAATATTAATAAAAAACGAATAATAAAAATTCGTCGTTTTATGCGCCATTTTTACGCGTTAAAACGCGAATTAAAGCTCAAACGTGCTGCTTTTGCTAAAATAAGCATTTTCAAGCATTTTAGATCGTTGAAATCACGTTCAAAATAGACGCAATATTAATAAAAACGAATAAAAAAAATTTTTTTTTTTTAAAATTTTTTGGGTTAAAACCCCAAAAAAGGCTTTTTTTTTTAAAAAATTTTAAAAATTTTAAATTTTAAAAAAAATTTTAAAAATTTAAAAAAAAAATTTTTTTTCCTTTTTTTTTTTAAAAGGGGAAAAAAAAAAAAAATTTTTTTTTTAAAAAATTTTTTTAAATTTTTTAAAAACGAAATTAAAAAAAAAAAAAAAATTTTTAAAAAATTTTTTTTTTTAAAAAAAAAAAAATTTTTCCCCTTTTTTTTTAAAAATTTTAAAAAAAAAACCCTTTAAAAAAACAAAAAAAAAAATTTTTAAAAAAATTTTTTGGGGTTTTAAAAAAAAAAATTGGTTTTTTTTTTGGTTTTAAAATTTTAAAAGGGAAATTTTAAAAAAAAGAAAAAAAAAAAAGGGAAAAAAAATTTTTTTTTTTTAAAAGGGGAAAAAAATTTTTTGGAAAAAAAGGCAAAAAAAATTTTCCCAAAAAAAAATTTAAAAAAAAAAAAAAAAAATTTTTTTTTTTGGAAAAAAACCTTTTGGTTAAAAAGGGGTTTTTTAAAAAAATTTTTTTAAAAATTTAACCTTTTTTTTTTTAAAAAAAATTTAAAAAAGGAAAAAAAAAAAAAAAAAATTTTTTGGGTTTTAAACCCCTTTTCCAAAAAAACAAAAAAAAATTTTTTTTTAAAAGGGTTTTTTTTAAAAAAATTTAAAAAAACCCAAAAAAAAAATTTTTTTTTAAAAAGGTTTTTTTTTTTAAAATTTTTTTTTGGGGGAAAAAAAAATTTTTTTTTTTAAAAAAATTTTGGGAAAAAAAAAAAAAATTTTTTTAAAAGGTTTTTTTTTTTTTTAAAAAAAAAAATTTTTTAAAAAAACTTTTTTTTTTTAAAAATTTTAAAACCAAAAACAAAAAAAAAAAAAAAATTTTTTTTTTTTAAAAAATTAAAAACCTTTTTAAATTGTTTTTTAAAAAAAATTTTTTTAAAACCCTTTTTCCAAAAAAAAATTTTTTAAAAAAAAAGAAAATTTTTTTTTTTTAAAAAAAAAAAACCCAAAAAAAATTTTTTTTTTAAAAAAAAAAAAAAAAAATTTTTTTTCCTTTAAAAACCAAAAAAAAAGGAAAAAAAAAAATTTTTTTTTTTTTAAAAAAAAAAAAGGGTTTTTTTTTTTTTTAAAAAAAAATTTAAAAATTTTTTTTTTAAAAAAAAAAAAAATTTTTCCCAAAAAAAAAAAATTTGGTTTTTAAAAAAAGGTTTAAAAAAAAAAAAGGAAAACCTTTTTTTAAAAAAAAAAAAATTTTTTTTTTAAAAATAAGCATTTTCAAGCATTTTAGATCGTTGAAACCGTTCAAATAGGACGCACATTACCAAAAAACGAATAATAAAAATTTCGTCGTTTTATGCGCTGTTTTACGCGTTAAAAACGCAGACAAAGCTCAAAACGTGCTGTTTTGCTAAAAGCAAGCATTTTCAAGCATTTTAGATCGTTAAACCGTTCAAATAGAAGCAATATTAATAAAAACGAATAATGTACCCGTCGTTTTTGTATGCTGTTTTACGCGTTAAAACGCAGGACAAAAGCTCAAAACGTGCTGTTTTGCTAAAAATAAGCATTTTCAAGCATTTTGACCGCGAAACGTTCAACAGACGCATTAATAAAAACGAATAATGCGTACCGCCGTTTTATGCTGTTTTACGCCAAAACGCAGATTAAAGCTCAAAACGTGCTGGGTTTTGCTGCTAAAATAAGCGTTTTCAAAGCATTTCAGATCGTTAAAATCGTTCAAATAGAAGCTAAATATTAATAAAAACGAAATAATAAAAATTCGTCGTTTTTATGCTGTTTTACGCGTTAAACGCAGATTAAAGCTCAAAACGCGCTGTTTTGCTAAATGTTACGCCAATTTTAGACCGTTGAAATCGTTCAAATAGGTTAATATTAATAAAAAAAACGAATAATGCAATTCGTCGTTTTATGCTGTTTTACGCGTTAAAAACGCAGATTAAAGCTCAAAATCGCGCTGTTTTGCCAAAATAAAGCATTTTCGCTAATTTTATCGTTGAAATCGTTCAAATAGAAGCAATATTAATAAAAACGAATAATAAAATTTCGTCGTTTTATGCTGTTTTACGCGTTAAAAACGCAGATTAAAGCTCAAAACGTGCTGTTTTGCTAAAAATAAGCATTTTCAAGCATTTTAGATCGTTGAAATCGTTCAACAGTAGCAATATTAATAAAACGAATAATAAAAAATTGTCGTTTTAAAGCTGTTTACGCGTTAAAACGCAGATCAAAGCTCAAAACGTGCTGTTTTGCTAAAAGAAGCATTTTCAAGCATTTTAGGTCGTTGAAATCGTTTAAATAGACGCAATATTAATAAAAAACGAATAATAAAAAATTTCGTCGTTTTATAAGCTGTTTTACGCGTTAAAACGCAGATGCGCTCAAACGTGCTAAGGTTTTGCTAAAATAAGCATTTTCAAGCATTTTAGATCGTTGAAATCGTTCAACAGATGCAATATTAATAAAAAACGAATAATAAAATTTCGTCGTTTTATGCTGTTTTACCTGTTAAAACGCAGATTAAAGCTCAAAACGTGCTGTTTTGCTAAAATAAGCATTTTCAAGCATTTTAGATCGCTGAAATCGTTCAAATAGAAGCAATATTAATAAAAAACGAATAATAAAAATTGTCGTTTTATGCTGTTTTACGCGTTCAAACGCAGATGCTTTCCTCAAAAACGTGCTGTTTTGCTAAAATAATCATTTTCAAGCATTTTAGATCGCTACCGTTCAAATAGACGCAATAATAATAAAAAAAACGAATAATAAAATTTCTGTCGTTGTTATGCTGTTTTACGTATATTAATAAAAAACGAATAATAAAAAATTCGTCGTTTTTATGCGTTGTTTACGCGTTAAAAACGCAGATTAAAAGCTCAGAACGTGCTGTTTGCTAAAATAAGCATTTTCAAGCATTTTAGATCGTTGAAATAGTTCAAATAGACGCAATATTAATAAAAACGAATAATAAAAATTTCGTCGTTTTATGCTGTTTTACGCGTTAAAACGCAGATTAAAGCTCAAAACGTGCTGTTTGCTAAATAAGCATTTTGAAGCATTTTAGATCAAGCTGAAATCGTTTAAATAGAGGCAATATTAATAAAACGAATAATAAAAAATTCGTCGTTTTATGCTGTTTTACGCGTTAAAACGCAGATTAAAGTTCAGAACGTGCTGTTTTGCTAAAATAAGCATTTTCAAGCATTTTAGATCGTTGAAATCGTTCAAATAGACGCAATATTAATAAAAACGAATAATAAAAATTCGTCGTTTTTATGCTGCTTTACGCGTTAAAACGCAGATTGTGCCCAAAACGTGCTGTTTTGCTAAAATAAGCATTTTCGCCATTTTAGATCGCTGAAATCGCGCTAAAATAGAAGCAATATTAATAAAACGAATAATGTACCCGTCGTTTTATGCTGTTTTACGCGTTAAAACGCGATTAAAAAGCTCAAACGTGCTGTTTTATAAAATAAGCATTTTCAAGCATTTTAGATCGTTGAAATCGTTCAAATAGAAGCAATATTAATAAAAACGAATAATAAAAAAATTCGTCGTTTTTATGCTGTTTTACGCGTTAAAACGCAGATTAAAGCCTCAAAACGTGCTGTTTTGCTAAAATAAGCATTTTCAAGCATTTTAGATCGTTGGAAATCGTTCAAATAGACGTGCAATAAAAATAAAAAAACGAATAATAAAAATTTCTGTCGTTTTATGATGTTTTACGCGTTAAAACGCAGAATAAAGCTCAAAACGTGCTGTTTTGCTAAAAATAACTACTTTCAAGAATTTTAGGTCGTTGAAATCGTTCAAATAGACGCAATATTAATAAAAAACGAATACAAAAATTTCTGTCAGCTTTTATGCCGTTTTACGCGTTAAAACGCAGATTAAAGCACAAAACGTGCTGTTTTGCAAAAATAAGCATTTTCAAGCATTTTAGATCGTTGAAATCGTTCAAATAGAAGCAATATTAATAAAACGAATAATAAAAATTCGTCGTTTTTATGCTGTTTTACGCGTTAAAACGCAGATTAAAGCTCAAACGTGCTGTTTTGCTAAAATACAAGCATTTTCAAGCATTTTAGATCGTTGAAATCGTTCAAATAGACGTGCAATATTAATAAAAAACGAATAATAAAAATTTCGTCGTTTTATGCTGTTTACGCGTTAAAACGCAGATTAAAGCTCAAACGTGCTGTTTTGCTAAAATACATTTTCAAGCATTTTAGATCGTTGAAATCGTTCGCCAAATAGAAGCAATATTAATAAAACGAATAATAAAAATTGCCGTTTATGCTGTTTTACGTTCAAACGCAGATTAAAAGCTCAAAAACGTGCTGTTTTGCTAAAAATAATCATTTTCAAGACGCGATCGTTGTAAACCGTTCAACAGACGCACACAAAAACGAATAATAAAATTTCGTCGTTTTTAGCGTTTACGCAGTATATTAAAAAAACGAATAATAAAAATTCGTCGTTTTATGCTGTTTTACGCGTTAAACGCAGATTAAAGCTCTCAGAACGTGCTGTTTTGCTAAAATAAGCATTTCGCCATTTTAGATCGTTGAAATCGCTCAAATAGACGCAATATATTAATAAAAAAACGACAATAAAATTTCGTCGTTTTATGCTGTTTTACGCGGCAAAACGCAGATTAAAGCTCAAAACGTGTGCTGTTTTGCTAAAATAAGCATTTTCAAGCATTTTAGATCGTTGAACCGTTCAAATAGAAGCAATATTAACAAAAAAACGAATAATAAAATTCCCTTACCGTTTTATGTTGTTTTACGCGTTAAAACGCAGATTAAGCTCAAAACGTGCTGCTGTTTTGCTAAAATAAGCATTTTCAAGCATTTTAGATCGTTGAAATCGTTCAAATAGAAGCAATATTAATAAAAAACGAATAATGTACTGTCAAAGTTTTATGCTGTTTTACGCGTTAAAACGCAGATTAAAGCTCAAACGTGCTGTTTTGCTAAAATAAACATTTTCAAGCATTTTAGGATCGTTGAAATCGTTCAAATAGACGCAATATTAATAAAACGAATAATAAAATTTCGTCGTTTTATATGCTGTTTTACGCGTTAAAACGCAGAATAAAGATCAAAACGTGCTGTTTTGCTAAATAAGCATTTTCAAGCATTTTAGATCGTTGAAAATCGTTCAAATAGAAGCAATATTAATAAAAAACGACAATAATAAAAATTCGTCGTTTTATGCGTTTTACGCGTTAAAAACGCAGATTAAAGCTCAAAAACGTGCTGCTTTGCTAAAATAAGCATTTTCAAGCATTTGTATAGTTGAAATCGTTCAAATAGACGCACATTAAAAACGAATAATAAAAATTCCTGCTGTTTTATGCTGTTTTACGCGTGTTATTAAACGCAGATTAAAAGCTCAAACGTGCTGTTTTGCTAAAATAAGCATTTTCAAGCATTTTAGATCGTTGAAATCGTTCAAATAGACGTGCAATATTAATAAAAACGAATAATGTACCTTCGTCGTTTTATGCTGTTTTACGCGTTAAAACGCAGATTAAAAGCTCAAAACGTGCTGGTTTGCTAAAATAAGCATTTTCAAGCATTTTAGATCGTTAAAATCGTTCAAATAGAAGCAATATTAATAAAAACGAATAATAAAAATTCGTCGTTTTTATGCTGTTTACGCGTTAAAACGCAGATTAAAAGCTCAAAACGTGCTATTTTGCTAAATAAGCATTTTCAAGCATTTTAGATCGTTGAAATCGTTCAAATAGGCGTAATATTAATAAAACGAATAATAAAAATTTGTCGTTTTATGTTGTTTTACGCGTTAAACGCAGACAAAGCTCAAAACGTGCTGTTTGCTAAAATAAGCATTTTCAAGCATTTTTAGATCGTTGGAAATCGTTCAAATAGAAGCCAAATATTAATAAAAACGAATAATAAAAATTTCTGTCGTTTTATGCTGTTTTACGCGTTAAACGCAGATTAAAGCTCAAAACGTGCTGTTTTGCTAAAAATAAGCATTTTCTCAAGCATTTTAGGATCGTTGAAATCGTTCAAATAGAAGAATATTAATAAAACGAATAATAAAAATTCGTCGTTTTATGTTGTTTACGCGTTAAACGCAGATTAAAGCTCAAACGTGCTGTTTTTGCTAAAAGAAGCATTTTCAAGCATTTTAGGTCGTTGAAATCGTTTAAATAGACGCAATATTAATAAAAACGAATAATAAAAATTTCGTAGTTTTTATGTTGTTTTACGCGTTAAACGCAGATTAAAAGCTCAAAAACGCTGTTTTGCTAAAAATAAGCATTTTTCAAGCATTTTAGATCGTTGAAATCGCTCAAATAGACGCAATATTAATAAAACGAATAATAAAATTTCGTCGTTTTATGCTGTTTTACTCGTTAAACGCAGATTAAAGCTCAAACGTGCTGTTTTGCTAAAATAAGTATTTTCAAGCATTTTAGACGTTGAAATCGTTCAACAGTTAATATTAATAAAAAACGAATAATAAAAATTCGTCGTTTTATGCTGTTTTACGCGTTCAAACGCAGATTAAAGCTCAAAACGTGCTGTTTTGCTAAAATAATCATTTTCAAGCATTTTAGATCGTTGAAATCGTTCAAATAGACGCAATAATAATAAAAAACGAATAATAAAATGTCGTTTTTGCGTTGCTGGCAAGTGTATATTAATAAAAAACGAATAATAAAAATTCCGTCGTTTTTATGCTGTTTTACGCGTTGTTCGGCGATTAAAGTTCGGTGAACGTGCTGTTTTGCTAAAATAAGCATTTTCAAAGCATTTTAGATCGTTGAAATAGTTCAAATAGACGCAATATTAACAAAAAACGAATAATAAAATTCTCGTCGCTTTTATGCTGTTTACGCGCTAAAACGCAGATTAAAAGCTCAAAACGTGCTGTTTTTGCTAAAAATAAGCATTTTGTGCTATTTGATCGTTGAAATCGTTTAAATAGACGCAATATTAACAAAAACGAATAATAAAAATTCGTCGTTTTATAAGCTGTTTTACGCGTTAAAACGCAGATTAAAGTCAGAACGTGCTGTTTTACAAAATAAGCATTTTCAAGCATTTTAGATCGTTGAAATCGTTCAAATAGACGCAATATTAATAAAACGAATAATAAAAATTAATGTTTTATGCTGTTTTACGCGTTAAAAACGCATTAAAGCTCAAAACGTGCTGTTTGCTAAAATAAGCATTTTCAAGCATTTTAGATCGTTGAAACTGTTCAAATAGAAGCAATATTAATAAAAACGAATAATAAAAATTTCGTCGTTTTTATGTTGTTTTACGCGTTAAAACGCAGATTAAAGCTCAAACGTGCTGTTTTGCTAAAATAAGCATTTTCAAG
>NW_027046649.1:0-22326 GCF_025399875.1 Dalotia coriaria | reverse complement strand
TATTAATATTGCGTCATTTGAACGATTTAAATCTAAATGCTTGAAAATGCTTATTTTAGCAAAACAGCACGTTTTGAGTTTTAATCTGCGTTTTAACGCGTAAAACAGCATAAAAACGGCGAATTTTTTATTATTCGTTTTTATTAATATTGCTTCTATTTGAACGATTTCAACGATCTAAAATGTTTGAAAATGCTTATTTTAGCAAAACAGCACGTTTTGAGCTTTATTCTGCGTTTTAACGCGTAAAACAGCATAAAAACGACGAAATTTTTATTATTCGTTTTTTTTTATGGCGTCTATTTGAAATAACGATCTAAAAATGCTTGAAAATGCTTATTTTAGCAAAACAGCACGTTTTGAGTTTAATCTGCGTTTTAACGCGTAAAATAGCAAAACAGCGAATTTTTATTATTCGTTTTTATTAATATTGCTCTATTTGAACGATTTCAAAGATCTAAAATTGCTTTGAAAATGCTTTTATTTTAAAAGCCGTTTTGACTTTAATCTGCGTTTAACGCGTAAAACATTTAAAACGAAATTTTATTATTCGTTTTTAATAATATTGCGTCTATTTAAAACGTTAACGATCTAAAATGCTTGAAAATGCTTTTATTTTGAAAACAGCACGTTTTAAGGTTTAAACTGCTTTTTTAAACGCGTTAACGCATAAAATCGATTTTAATTATATTATTCGTTTTATTATTATTGTTCTAATTTGAACGATTTCAACGATTTTAAAATGTTAAAATGCTTATTTTAGCAAAACAGCACGTTTTGAGCTTTAATCTGCGTTTTAAGCGTAAAACAGCATAAAAACGACAATTTTTTATTATTCGTTTTTATTAATATTATTTCTATTTGAACGATTTCAACGATCTAAAATGCTTGAAAATGCTTATTTAAAAGCAAAACAGCACGTTTTTGAGCTTTAATCTGCGTTTAACGCGTAAAACAGCATAAAAACGACGAATTTTTATTATTCTTTTTTTAAATATTGCGCATTTGAACGATTTCAAACGATCTAAAAATGCTTTGAAAACAGCTTATTTTAAAGCAAAACAGCACGTTTTGAGTTTAATCTGCGTTTTAACTAATCTCTATTAAACGACGATATTTTATTATTCGTTTTAATTAATATTGCTTCTATTTGAACGATTTCAACGATCTAAAAATGCTGAAAAATGCGTTTTTGCAAAACAAACGCATTTTTTGATTTATTCGGCGTTTTAACGCTAAAACAGCATTAAAATTGAATTTTTATTATTCGTTTTATATTTGCTTTATTTGCGATTTCAACGATAAAATGCTTAAAATGTTTTATTTTAGCAAAACAGCACGTTTTGATTTATTCTGCGTTTTAACGCTAAACAGCATTAAAAACGACGAATTTTTAATTATTCGTTTTTAATATTGCTTCTATTTGAACGATTTCAACATCTAAAATGCTTGAAAAATGCTTATTATACGCAAAACATGCACGTTTTGAGCTTTAATCTGCGTTTTAATGCGTAAAACATCATAAAAGCGACGAATTTTATATCGTTTTATTATATTGCTTTTAACGATTTCAAAATCTAAAAAGCGAAAATCTTATTTTAAAACAGCACGTTTTGAGTTAAATCTTCTATTTGAACTTTAAAACAGTCATAAAAACGAGAATTTTTTTTAATCGTTTTTATTAATATTGCTCTATTTAACGATTTACAACGATCTAAAAATGCTTGAAAATGCTTTATTTTTAGCAAAACAGCACGTTTTGAGCTTTTAATCTGCGTTTTAACGTCGTAAAAGCTATAAAACGACGAATTTTTATTATTCGTTTTTTTAAAATTTTTCCTTTTTAAAAGAAAAAATTTTTTTTTTTAAAAAAATTTTTTGGTTTTTTTTTTTTTTTTTAAAAAAAAAAAAAGAATTTTTTTTTTTTTTTTTTTTTTTTTTTTTAAAAAATTTCCCCAAAAAATTTTTAAAAAAAAAAAATTTTTTTTTTTTTCCCTTTTAAAAAAATTTTTAAAAAAAAATTTTTTTAAATTTTTTTTTTAAAAAAAATTTTTTTTTAAAAAAAATTTTAAAAAAATTTTTTTTTAAAAAACCCCTTTTTTAAAAACCGTTTTGAGTTTAATATCGTTTTAACGGTGAAACAGATAAAAACGATTTATTGAAATTCGTTTTTATTAATATTGCTTCATTTGAAGCTTTCAACTGTTTAAAGTTCAGATAAAAATTTTCAAACAGCACGTTTTGATTTTAATCTGCGTTTTAACGCGTAACGAAAAAAACGAATTTCTTTTTTTTTAAACAATTTGGCTATTTGAACGATTTAACGCTAAAAAGCTGAAAAAGCTATTTTATAACGTTAATTTGATTTAATTGCGTTTTAACGCTAAAACAGCATAAAAAAATTTTTTATTAGTCGTTTTTGATAATTTGCTTTTTTGAACGTTAACGATTAAAAATGCTTGAAAATGCGTATTTTAGCAAAACAGCATGTTTTGAGCTTTATCGCTTATAAGCCGAAAAGCATAAAAACACGAATTTTTATTATCCGTTTTTATTAATATTGCTATTTAACAAAAGGTCTAAATGCTTGAAAATGCTTATTTTAGCAAAACAGCACGTTTCGAGCTTTATCTTTTAAAACAGCATAAAACGACGAAATTTTATTTTATTTTTTACGTTAACGTTAAACGATTAAAAAATTTTAAATTTTTAAAAAGCACGTTTTGAGCTTTAACGCTTTAACCGTAAATAGCATAAAAACGACGAATTTTTTTATTGTATTTTATTAAATTGCTCTATTTGAACGATTTCAACGATTTTAAAATGCTTTTAAATATGCTTATTTTAGCAAAACAGCACGATTTGAGCATTAATCTGCGTTTTAGCGTAAAACAGCAAAACGCGAAATTTTATTGTTTTTTATTAATATTGCGTCTATTTGAACATTTCAACGATTAAAATGTTAAATGCTTATTTTACAAAATTTTAGCTTTAATTTGCTTTTAACGCGTAAAAACGCAAAAAGAAGAAATATTTTATTATTCGTTTTTATTTTAATTGTCGTTATTTGAACGATTTCAACGATCTAAAATGCTTGAAAATTTTTTTAGCAACAGCACGTTTTGCTTTAATCTGCGTTTTAACGCAAACAGATAAAACGCAATTTTTTATTATTCGTTTTATTAATATATTATTTGAACGATTTCAACGTCTAAATGCTTAAAATGCTTATTTTAGTAAAACAGCACGTTTTGAGCTTTAATCTGCGTTTTAACGCGAAAACAGCATAAAACGAGAATTTTTATTATTGCGTTTTATTAATATTCGGTCTATTTAACGATTTCAACGATCTAAAATGCTTGAAAATGGTTTTTAGCAAAAAACGTTTTGAGTTTAATCTGCGTTTTAACGCGTTAAAGCATTAAAGGCGTTTTATTTTTTATACATTGTTTTTTATTAATTCGTTCTATTAATGTTTAACATCTAAAAGTTTAAACGCTTTTTAAGCAAAACAGCTAATTTTAATTTTATTTTCTGCGTTTTAACGTAAACAGCTATAAAACGACGAAATTTTTATTATTCGTTTTTATTTTATGGCGTCTATTTGAACGTTTCAAATCAAAATTTGAAAATGCTTATTTTAGCAAACATTTTAGCTTTTAATCTGTTTTAACGCGTAAACACAAAAAAAACGTGAATTTTTATTATTCTTTTTATTAATATTTTCTATTTGAACGATTTCAACGATCTAAAAATGTTGAAAATGTTTTTTAGCAAAACAGCACGTTTTGAGTTTTATTCTGCTTTTAACGCGTAAAACAGCATAAAAACGACGAAATTTTTATTATTCGTTTTATTTATGCTTTTTGAATTTCAACGACTAAAATGCTTGAAAATGCTTATTTTAGCAAAACAGCACGTTTTGAGCTTTAATCTGCGTTTAAACGCGTAAAACAGCAAAAAACGACGAACTTTTTTATTATTCGTTTTTTTAATATTGCTTACTTTGAACGATTTCAACGATAAAATTGAAAATTTTATTTTAGCAAAACAATTTTGAGCTTTAATCTGCTTTTAACGCGTTAAACAGCATAAAAACGACGAATTTTTTTTTATTTTTTTAATATTGCTTATTTGAACGATTTCAACGATCTAAAATGCTTGAAAATGCTTATTTTAGCAAAACGCACGTTTTGAGCTTTAATCTGCGTTTAAACGCGTAATAAGCAAAAAACGAGAATTTTTATTTTCTTTGTTTTATTAAATTGCTTCTATTTGAACGATTTCAACGATCTAAAATTTAAAATGCTTATTTTAGCAAAAAGCACGTTTTGAGTTTTAACTGCGTTTAACGCGTAAAACAGCATAAAACGACGAATTTTTTATTATTCGTTTTTTTATTATTCATTTTATTTAACGTTTAACATTTAAAATGCTTAGAAAATGCTTTTTTAGAAGACGTTTTAGCTTAACATGGTTAATCGTAAAAACAGCTTAAACGAATTTTTTTATTCGTTTTATTAATATTGCTCTATTTGAACATTTCAACGTCTAAAATGCGAAAATGCTTATTTTACAACGACGTTTTGAGCTTTAATCTGCTTTTAATCTCGTAAAACATAAAACGACGAATTTTTATTATTCGTTTTTATTAATATTGTGTACTTTAACGATTTCAACGTTTCAAAAGCTTGAATTGCTTTTATGCTAAAACAGCAAATGGCTTAATTGCGTTTTAACGTTAAATATTGCTTAAATCGACATTTTTATTGATCGTTTTTTAAAATGTTAATTTATTTTAACGAACACTTTGACTTTAATCGTTTAAACGCTAAATAGCAAAAACACGATTTGATTTTTATTTGTTTTAAGCGTAAAATCACATTAACGATAAATTTAAATGTTTTTTATATTAAAACGTTTGATTTAATCTGCGTTTTAAGTAAAACACTTAAAAAAGACGATTTTGATCTTTGTTTTTTTAACGCATTTAAACATTCAAAACGACAAAATTTTAAAATGCTTTTTTTATAAACATTGCGTTTAAGGTCGTTTCAACGTCAAAAGCTAAAATGCTTTATTTTGAAAAACGTTATTGCTTTTATTGCGTTTAACGCGTAATAACTTAAAACTACAATTTTTTATATTCGTTTTTATTAATATTGCTTTTGAACATTTCACGATTAAAATGTTAAAATGCTTATTTTAAGCAACATCATTTTGTTTTTAATTGCGTTTTAACCGTATTTAAGCTAAAACGGAATTTTTATTAATTTTTTAAATGCTTTATTTGACTTTATAAATCGTATTAACGAAAATCTATTTAGCAAAACTTTATTTTTGATTTTAATTGCTTTTTTGCAACGTTAAACAGCATAAAAACGAGAAATTTTTATTTATAATAATTTGCTCTATTTCGATTTAACGTCAAAATGCTTAAAATGCTTTTTATAGCAAATTACTGTTTTATTTAGCGTTTTAACGCGTAAAACATAAAAGCGATAAAATTATTATTCGTTTTTTTTTATTGTTTTAACGATTTCAACGATTAAAAAGTTTAAAATGCTTATTTTATAATGCGAAAAACACGTTTGAGCTTTAATCTTTTTAACGCTAAAAGCATAAAACGACAATTTTTATTATTCTTTTTATATAAATTGCTTCTATTTGAAGATTTCAACGATTTAAAATGCTTAAAAGTCTTATTTTGAATAACAACGTAGATTTGAGCTTTATTTTCGAAACGCTAAAGATAAAAGAGAATTTTTATTATCTGTTTTAATTAAATTTCTCTATTTGAGATTTCAACGCTTAAATTGACTTAAATGCTTTTAAATTTTGAAAAGCACTTTTTGAAAACGTTTTATTTTGCGTTTTAACGCGAAAAGCATAAAAACGACGAATTTTTATTATTCGTTTTTTATTAATATTGCGTCCCATTTGAACGCGTTTCAGCGTCTACTTATAATGCTTGAAAATAGCATTTTAGCAAAACAGCACGCATTTTTGAGCTTTAATCTGCGTTTGGCGCTAAAACAGCATAAAACGACGAAAGATTTTTATTATTGGTTTTATTATATTTAATATATTTGAACGATTTCAACGATCTAAAAAATGCTTGAAAATGCTTATTTTAAAAAAACAGCACGTTTTGAGCTTTAATCTGCGTTTTAACCGTAAAACACAAAAACGAAAATTTTTTTTTGTTTTTGTTAATATTGCTTCTATTTGAACGATTTCAGCGATCTACGTGCTTGAAAATGCTTATTTTAGCAAAACAGCACGGTTTGTGCTGCAATCTGCGTTTTAACGCGTAAAACAGCATAAAAACGGCGAAATTTTTATTATTTCGTTTTATTAATATTGCGTCTGCAGACGATTTCAACGATCACAAATGCTTGAAAATGTATTTTAGCGAAACAGCACGTTTTGAGGGTTTGTCTGCGTTTTAACGCGTAAAACAGCATAAAAACGACGGGTACATTATTCGTTTTTATTAATGTTCTTCCTATTTGAACGATTTCAACGATCACAAAATGCTGAAAATGCGGCGACTTTAGCGCCAAAACAGCACGTTTGAGCTTTAATCTGCGACAACGCGTAAAAACAGCACAAAACGACGAAATTTTATTATTCGTTTTTATTAATATTGCTTCTATTTGAACGATTTCAACGATCTAAAATGCCCGAAAATACTTTGTTTAGCAAAACAGCGATTTTAGAGCTTTATTCACCGCGTTTTAACGCGTAAAATACTTATAAAAACGGTAGAGTACATTATTCGTTTTTTATTTTTATTGCACGTCTATTTGAACGGTTTCAGCGATCTAAAATGTTTTGAAAATGCTTATTTTAACAAAACAGCACGTTTTTGAGGCTTTTAATCTGCGTTTTAACTCGTAAAACAGCATAAAAACGACGAAATTTTTTATTATTCACTATTAATATTGCGTCTATTTGAACGATTTCAACGATCTAAAATGCTTGAAAATGCTTATTTTAGCAAAACAGCACGTTTTGAGCTTTTATTCTGCGTTTTAACGCGTAAAACGGCTATAAAACGACGGAAATTTTGTGTCGTTTTTACTATTTTTATTGCGTCTATTTGAACGTTTTGGGATACAAAAATGCTTGAAAAATGCTGTTTTAGCAAAACGGCACGTTTGAAGACTTTTAATCTGCGTTTTAACGCGTAAAACAACATAAAACGGTAATTTTATTATTCGTTTTTATTAATATGTACGTCTATTTGAACGATTTCCAGCTTGATCTAAAATGCTTGAAAATGCTTATTTTAGCAAAACGGCACGTTTGAGCTTTAATCTGCGCGTTTTAACGCGTAAAACAACATAAAACGGTGAATTTTATTATTTGTTTTTATTAATATTGCTTCTATTTGAACGATTTCAACGATCTGAAATGCTTGAAAATGCTTATTTTAGCAAAAACAGCACGGTTGAGCTTTAATCTGCGTTTTAACGCGTAAAACAACATAAAAACGACAATTTTATTATTCGTTTTTTTTATAAATATTGCGTCTATTTGAACGATTTCCGAGCGATCTAAAATGCTTGAGAAAGTACTTATTTTAGCAAAACAGCACGTTTTGAGCATTCTGCGTTTTAACGCGTAAAAACAGCATAAAAACGACGAAATTTTATTATTCGTTTTTATTTTATTGCGTCCCTATTGAACGATTTCGACGCGATCTCGTGTTTGAAAATGCTTATTTTGCGTAAAACAACACGTTTGAGCTTTTAATCTGCGGATTTTAACGCGTAAAACCAACATAAAACGACAGATTTTTATTATTCGTTTTTTATTAATATTGTGTCTATTTGAACGATTTCAACGATCTAAAATGCTTGAAAATGCCTATTTTAGCAAAACAGCACGTTTGAGCTTTTAATCTGCACGTTTTAACGCGTAAAACAACATAAAACGAGCAGAATTTTTATTATTCGTTTTATTAATATTGCGTCTATTTGAACGATTTCAACGATCTAAAATCTTGAAAATGCTTATTTTAGCAAAACGGCACGTTTTGAGGCTTTAATCGATAAGCGTTTTAACGCGTAAAACAGCATAAAACGACAGGAATTTTTATTATTTGTTTTATTAATATTGCGTCTATTGAAGACGATTTCAACGATCTAAAATGCTTGAAAATGCTTATTTAGCAAAACAGCACGTTTGAGCTTTAATCTGCGTTTTTAACGCGTAAAACAGCATAAAAACGACGAATTTTTATTATTTGTTTTTAATTAATATTTGCTTCTATTTGACGATTTCAACGATCTAAAATGCTTGAAAATGCTTATTTTAGCAAAACAGCACGATTTGAGCTTTAATCTGCGTTTTAACGCGTAAACAGCATAAAACGACGAAAATTTTATTATTCGTTTTTATTAATATATTGCGTCTATTTGAACGATTTCAACGATCTAAATGCTTGAAAATGCTTATTTTTAGCAAAACAGCACACGTTTTGAGCTTTAATCACTGCGTTTTAACGTAAAACAGCTTATAAAAAACAACAGGTATTTTTTATTATTCGTTTTTTTATTAATATTGCTTCTATTTGAACAATTTCCAACGATCTAAATGCTTGAAAATGCTTATTTTTAGCAAAACAGCACGTTTGAGAGCTTTTAATCTGCGTTTTAACGCGTAAAACAGCATAAAACGACAATTTTTATTATTCGTTTTTATTAATG
The DNA here is from genome assembly GCF_025399875.1 of Dalotia coriaria. Lineage (NCBI taxonomy): Eukaryota > Metazoa > Arthropoda > Insecta > Coleoptera > Staphylinidae > Dalotia > Dalotia coriaria. The sequence continues at coordinate 13,609 of NW_027046649.1, read as the reverse complement.
TGCATCTATTTGAGACGATTTCAGCGATCTAAAATGCTTGAAAAAGAAATGCTTATTTTTAGCAAAACAGCACGTTTTGAGAGCTTTATTCTGCGTTTTAACGCGTAAAACAGCATAAAACGACGAAATTTTTATTATTTGTTTTATTTTTGTGCGTCTATTTAGCGAGACGATTTCCAACGATCACGTACTTGAAAATGCTTATTTTAGCAAAACAGCATGATTCGAGCTTTTAATCGCCGCGTTTTAACGCGTAAAGACATCATAAAACGACGAAATTTTTATTATTTGTTTTTATTATGTGCGTCTATTTGAACGATTTCAACGATCTAAAATGCTTGAAAATGCTTATTTTAGCAAAACAGCACGATTTGAACTTTTAATCTGCATTTTAACGCGTAAAACAACGCATAAAACGACGAAATTTTTATTATTCGTTTTATTAATATTGCGTCTATTTGAACGATTTCAGCGATCTAAAATGCTTGAAAAGTACTTTATTTTAGCAAAAACAGCACGTTTTGAGGCTTTTATTCTGCGTTTTAACGCGTGAAACAGCATAAAGCAGCATTTATTTTGGTATTCGTTTTTTTATTTTTATTGTGTCTATTTGAACGATTTCAACGATCTAAAATGCTTGAAAATGCTTATTTAGCAAAACAGCACGTTTTGAGGCTTTTAATCTGCGTTTACAACGCGTAAAGAGCAACATAAAACGACGAATTTGCAGTATTGCGTTTTTTGTAATATTGCGTCTATTTGAACGATTTCAACGATCTAAAATGCTTGAAAATGCTTATTTTAGCAAAACAGCACGTTTTGAGCACGATACCGCGTTTAACGCGTAAAACAACATAAAACGACGAATTTTTTATTATTCGTTTTATTAATATTGCTTCTATTTGAACGATTTCAACGTTCTAAAATGTAAAATGCTTTATTTTAGCAAAACAGCAGCACGTTTGAGCTTTTGTTCTTTTTAACGCGTAAAACATCATAAAGCGACGAATTTTTTATTATTCGTTTTTATTAATATTGCGTCCTATTTGGGTGAAAATGCTTATTTTAGCAAAACAGCGTTTTGAGCTTTAATCGCCGCAATTTAACGCGGTAAAACAGCATAAAAATGACGGTGCATTATTCGTTTTTTTATTATGTTGGCTTCCTGACTAAAGCAATTTCAACGTCTAAAATGCTTGAAAATGCTTATTTTAGCAAAACATCACGTTTGAGCTTTTAATCTGCGTTTTAACGCGTAAAACAGCATAAAACGACGAAATTTTTATTATTCGTTTTTTTTTTTTTAATATTACTTCTATTTGAACGATTTCAGCTTGATCTAAAATGCTTGAAAATGCTTATTTTAGCAAAACAGCTCGTTTTGAGCTTTAATCTGCGTTTTTAACGCGTAAAACGGCTTATAAAACGACGAATTTTTTATTATTCGTTTTTATTAATATTGCGTCTATTTGAAATATTTCAGCGATCTAAAATGCTTGAAAATGCCTTGCGCAGCAAAACAGCACGCGTTTTGAGAGCTTTATTCGCCGCGTTTTAACGCGTAAAACAACATAAAAACGGCGATTTTCATTATTCGTTTTTATTTTTGTACGTCTGTTTGAACGATTGCAACGATCTAAAGCGAGTAGCGTTTAGCAAAACAGCACGTTTTGAGCTTTAATCTGCGTTTTAACGCGTAAAACAGCATAAAACGACGATTTTTATTATTTGTTTTTATTAATATTGCTTCTATTTGAACGATTTCCAGCGATCTACGTCGCGAAAATGCTTATTTTTAGCAAAACAGCACGATTTGAGCTTTAATCTGCGTTTTAACGCGTAAAACAGCATAAAACGACGAAATTTTTATTATTCGTTTTTATTAATATTACGCGTCTATTTGAACGATTTCAACGATCTAAAATGGCGAAAATGCTTATTTTAGCAAAACGGCGCGTTTGAGCTTTTAATCTGCGTTTTGGCAGCGTAAAACAGCATAAAACGACTGAATTTTTATTATTCGTTTTTTTATTAATATTGCTTCTATTTGAACGATTTCAACGATCTAAAATGCTTGAAAATGCTTATTTAGCAAAACAGCACGTTTTTGAGCTTTAATCTGCGTTTAACGCGTAAAACAGCTTATAAACGAATTTTTCATTATTCGTTTTTATTAATATTGCATCTATTTGAACGATTTCAACGATCTAAAAATGCTTTGAAAATGCTTATTTTAGCAAAACAGCACGTTTGAGCTTTATTCTGCGTTTTAACGCGTAAAACAGCATAAAACGACAAATTTTTATTATTTGTTTTTATTTTTATTGCGTCTATTTGAACAGTTTCAACGATCTAAAATGCTTGAAAATGCTTATTTTAGCAAAACAGCATGATTCGAGCTTTAATCTGCGTTTTAACGCGGCAAACATCATAAAACGACGAGAATTTTTTATTATTTGTTTTTATTAATAATGCGTCTATTTGAACGATTTCAACGATCTAAAATGCTTGAAATGCTTATTTTAGCAAAAACAGCACGATTTGAGCTTTTAATCTGCGTTTTAACGTAAAACAGCATAAAACGACGAAATTTTATTGGTTTTATTAATATTGCGTCTATTTGAAGACGATTTCAACGATCTAAAATGCTTGAAAATGCTTATTTTAGCAAAACAGCACGTTTTGAGCTTTATTCTGCGTTTTTAACGCGTAAAACAGCATAAAACGACGACATTTTTATTATTCGTTTTTATTTTTTATTGTGTCTATTTGAACGATTTCAGCGATCTAAAATGCTTGAAAATGCTTATTTTAGCAAAACCGGCACGTTTTTGAGCTTTAATCTGCGTTTTAACGCGTAAAACAGCATAAAACGACGAATTTTTATTATTCGTTTTATTAATATTGCGTCTATTTGAACGATTTCAACGCGATCTAAAATGCTTGAAAATGCTTGTACAGCAAAACAGCACGTTTTTGAGCTTTAATCTGCGTTTTTAACGTAAAACAACATAAAACGACGAATTTTTATTGACTGAATTTTTTTATTAATATTGCTTCTATTGGCGAACGATTTCAACGTTCTAAAATGCTGAAATGCTTATTTTATAAAACAGCACGTTTTGAGCTTTATTCTACTTTTTAACGCGTAAAACATCATAAAAACGACAGGGTACATTATTCGTTTTTATTAATATTGCGTCTATTTGAACGATTTCAACGATCTAAAATGCTTGAAAATGCTTATTTTAGCAAAACAGCACGTTTTGAGCTTTTAATCTGCAATTTAACGCGTAAAACAGCATAAAATGACGATTTTACATTATTCGTTTTTGTTAATATTGCTTCTATTTAAACGATTTCAACTTGATCTAAAATGCTTGAAAATGCTTATTTTAGCAAAACATCACGTTTTGAGCTTTTAATCTGCGTTTTTAACGCGTAAAAGCAACATAAAACAGCAGAAATTTTTATTCGTTTTTTTTTTTTAATATTGCTTCTATTTGAACGATTTCAACGATCTAAAATACTTGAAAATGCTTATTTTAGCAAAACAGCTCGTTTGAGCTTTAATCTGCGTTTTTTTAACGCGGCAAAACAGCATAAAACGACGAATTTTTTATTATTCGTTTTTTTATTAATATTGCGTGTTGGAAATATTTCAGCGATCTAAAATGCTTGAAAATGCTTATTTTAGCAAAACAGCACGTTTTGAGCTTTGTTATACGTTTTAACGTAAAACAGCATAAAAACGACAGAAATTTTTATTATTCGTTTTTATTTTTTATTGCGTCTATTTGAACGGTGCAACGATCACAAAAAAGCTTAAGAAAATGCTTATTTTAGCAAACAGCACGTTTTGAGCTTTAATCTGCGTTTTAACGCGTAAAACAGCATAAAAACGGGCAGAATTTTTTACATTATTTGTTTTTTATTAATATTGCTTCTATTTGAACGATTTCAGCGATCTAAAATGCTTGAAAATGCTTATTTTTTAACAGCAAAACAGCTTTACGATTTGAGCTTTTAATCTGCGTTTTAACGCGTAAAACAGCATAAAACGACGGAAATTTTATTATTCGTTTTTATTAATATTGCACGCGTCTGAACGATTTCAACGATCTAAATGCTTGAAAATGCTTATTTTTAGCAAAACGAAAGCGCGTTTTGAGCTTTAATCTGCGTTTTTAACGCGTAAAACAGCTATAAAAACGACGAATTTTTTATTATTCGTTTTGATAATATTGCTTCTATTTGAACGATTTCAACGTTAAAATGCTTGAAAATGCTTGTACAGCAAAACAGCACGTTTTGAGCTTTAATCTGCGTTTTTAACGCATTAAAACGGCATAAAAACGACGAATTTTACGTATTCGTTTTTATTAATATTACGCATCTATTTGAACGATTTCAGCGATCTAAAATGCTTGAAAATGCTTATTTTAGCAAAACAGCACGTTTTGAGCTTTATTCTGCGTTTTAACGCGTAAAGGCGACATAAAACGGCAGAATTTTTATTATTTGTTTTTTATTTTTTATTGCGTCTATTTGAACGATTTCAGCGATCTAAAATGCTTGAGAAATGCTTATTTTAGCAAAACAGCATGATTCGAGCTTTTAATCTGCGTTTTAACGCGTAAAACATCATAAAAACGACGAAATTTTTATTATTTGTTTTATTAATATTGCGCGTCTATTTGAACGATTTCGGCGATCTAAAATGCTTGAAAATGCTTATTTTAGCAAAACAGCACGATTTGAGGCTTTAATCTGCGTTTTAACGCGTAAAAACAGCATAAAACGACGAGAATTTTTGTTATTCGTTTTTGTAATAGTATTGTATTTGGGAACGTTTCAACGATCTAAAATGCTTGAAAATGCTTATTTTAGCAGCAAAACAGCACGTTTTGAGCTTTTATTCTGCGTTTTAACGCGTAAAACAGCATAAAAACGACGCGGTTTTATTTATTCGTTTTTTATTTTATTGTGTCTCATTTGAACGATTTCAACGATCACGTCTTGAAAATGCTTATTTTAGCAGCAAAACAACGCGTTTTGAGCTTTAATCTGCGTTTTAACGCGTAAAACGTATAAAACGACGAATTTTTGATATTCGTTTTATTACAATGTGCGTCTGTTTGAACGGTTTCAACGCGATCTAAAATGCTTGAAATGCTTATTTTAGCAAAACGAAAGCACGTTTTGAGCTTTGAAATGCGTTTAAGCGCGTAAAACAGCATAAAAACGACGAGATTTTTTATTATTCGTTTTTTTGGTAATATTGCTTCTATTTGAACGATTTCAACGTTCACAAATGCTTTAGAAAATGCTTATTTGCAGCAAAACAGCACGTTTTGAGCTTTTATTCTGCTTTTAACGCGTAAAACATCGCAAAGCGACGAAATTTTTATTATTCGTTTTTTATTAATATTGTGCGTCTATTTGAACGATTTCAACGATACAAAATGCTTGAAAGGCCGCTATTTTAGCAAAACAGCACGTTTTGAGCTTTTAATCTGCAATTTAACGCGTCAAAACAGCATAAAATGACGATTTTTTTTATTATTCGTTTTCGGTAATATTGCTTCTATTGCAAGCTGATTTCAACGATCCTAAAATGCTTGAAAATGCTTATTTTAGCAAAACATCACGTTTTGAGCTTTTAATCCTGCGTTTTAACGCGTAAAACAACATAAAAACGACAGAAATTTTATTATTCGTTTTTTTAATATTGCTTCTATTTGAACGATTTTCAACGATCTAAAATGAAAATGCTTATTTTAGCAAAACAGCTCGTTTTGAGCTTTAATCTGCACGTTTTAACGCGTAAAACAGTATAAAAACGACAGATTTTTTATTATTCGTTTTTATTAATATTGCGTCTATTTGAAATATTTAAGCGATCTAAAATGCTTGAAAATGCTTATTTTTTAGCAAAACAACTACGTTTTGAGCTTTTATTCTGCGTTTAACGCGTAAAACAACTATAAAACGACGAAATTTTTATTATTCGTTTTATTTTGCGTCTATTTGAACGATTGCAGCTTGATCTAAAAGCTTGAAAATGCTTATTTTAGCAAAACAACACGTTTTGAGCTTTAATCTGCGATTTTAACGCGTAAAACAACATAAAACGACGAATTTTTATTATTCGTTTTATTAATATTGCTTCTATTTGAACGATTTCAACGATTTAAAATGCTTGAAAATGCTTATTTTAACCAGGCAACACGATTTGAGCTTTAATCTGCGGTTTTAACTTTGCGGCCAAAACAACATAAAAACGACGAAATTTTATTGTTTGTTTTGTTTTTATTTGTCTATTTGAACGGTTCAACGATCTAAAATGCTTGAAAATGCTTATTTTAGCAAAACAGCGTTTTGAGCTTTAATCTGCGTTTAACGCGTAATACAACATAAAAACGGCAATTTTATTATTCGTTTTTACATTAATATTGCTTCTATTTGAACGATTTCAACGATCTAAAATAAACGTAACTTATTTTAGCAAAACAGCACGTTTTGAGCTTTAATCTGCGTTTTAACGCGTAAAACAACATAAAGCGGTACTTTATTATTCGTTTTTATTAATATTGCGTCTATTTGAACGATTTCAACGATCCTAAAATGTTTGAAAATGCTTATTTTAACAAAACAGCACGTTTTGAGCTTTAATCTGCGTTTTAACTCGTAAAACAGCAAAAAAACGACGTTTTTTTTTATTATTCGTTTTTATTAATATTCCCGTCTATTTGAACGATTTCAACGATCTAAAATGCTTGAAAATGCTTATTTTAGCAAAACAGCACGTTTTGAGTTTTTAATCTGCGTTTTAACGCGTAAAACAGCATAAAACGACGAATTTTTATTATTCGTTTTTTTATTATGCTTCTATTTGGAACGATTTCAACGATCTAAAATGCTTGAAAATGCTTATTTTAGCAAAACAGCACGTTTTGAGCTTTATTCTGCGTTTTAACGCGAAAACAGCATAAAAACGACGAATTTTTATTATTCGTTTTTTAAATATTGCGTCTATTTGAACGATTTCAACGATCAAAATGCTTGAAAATGCTTTTTAGCAAAACAGCAGTTTTGAGCAATCTGCGTTTTAACGGGGTAAAAACAGCAAAAAAATGACGAATTTTTATTATTCGTTTTTTATTAAATTGCTCTATTTAAACGATTTCAACGATCTAAAATGCTTGAAAATGCTTATTTAGCAAAACAGCACGTTTTGAGCTTTAATCTGCGTTTTAACGCGTAAAACAGCATAAAAAACGACGAAATTTTATTATTCGTTTTTTTAAATATTGCTTCTATTTGAACGATTTCAACGATCTAAAATGGTTGAAAATGCTTTATTTAGCAAAACAGCACGTTTTGAGCTTTAATCGCGTTTTAACGCGTAAAACAGCATAAAACGACGAAATTTTTATTATTTGTTTTATTAATATTGCTCTTTGAACGATTTCAACGACCCAAAATGGCGAAAATGCTTATTTTAGCAAAACAGCACGTTTTGAGCTTTTATTCGCGTTTTAACGCGTAAAACAGCATAAAACGACAGAAATTTTTATTATTCGTTTTTATTTTTGCGTCTATTTGAACGATTTCAACGATCTAAAGCGAAAATGCTTATTTTAGCAAAACAGCACTTTTTGAGCTTTATCTGCGTTTTAACGTGTAAACGCAAAAAAACGACAAATTTTTTATTCTTTTTATTAATATTGCTCTATTTGAACGAATTCAACGATTTAAAATGCTTCAAAATGCTTATTTTAGCAAAACAGCACGTTTGAGCTTTAATCTGCTTTTTTTAAGGGTAAACAGCATAAAAACGAAATTTTTTTTTCGTTTTTATTAATATTGCCGTCTATTTGAACGATTTCAACGATCTAAAATGCTTGAAAATGCTTATTTTAGCAAAACAGCACGTTTTAAGCTTTTTCTGCTTTTTAACGCCTAAAACAGCATAAAAACGACAAAAATTTTTTATTATTCGTTTTTATTTTTTATTGCGTCTTTTTGAACGATTTCAACGATCTAAAATGCTTGAAAATGCTTATTTTAGCAAAACAGCACTTTTTTGAGCTTTTTCTGCGTTTTAACGCTAGAACAGCATAAAACGACGAAATTTTTTTTTCGTTTTATTAATATTGCGTCTATTTGAACGATTTCAACGATCTAAAATGCTTGAAAATGCTTATTTTACCCAAAAACAGCACGTTTTGAGCTTTTAATCTGCGTTTTAACGCGTAAAACAGCATAAAACGGCGAATTTTTATTATTCGTTTTTATTAATATTGCTTCTATTTGGAACGATTTCAACGATCTAAAATGTTTGAAAATGCTTATCTTAACAAAACAGCACGTTTTGGGCTTTATCTGCTTTTTAAACTCGTAAAACAGCATAAAAGGGCGATTTTTTTATTATTCGTTTTTTATTAATATTGATTCTATTTGAACGATTTCAACGATCTAAAATGCTTGAAAATGCTTATTTTAGCAAACAGCACTTTTTTGAGCTTAATCTCGTTTTAACGCGTAAAACAGGCCAAAACGACGTATTTTTATTATTCGTTTTTATTAATATTGCGTCTATTTGAACGATTTCAACGATCAAAATGCTTGAAAATGCTTTTTTTTAGCAAAACAGCACGTTTTGAGCTTTTAATCTGCGTTTTAACGCGTAAAACAGCATAAAACGACAAAATTTTTTATTATTCGTTTTTTATTAATATTGCGTCTATTTGAACGATTTCAACGATCTAAAATGCTTGAAAATGTTTATTTTAGCAAAACAGCATGTTTTGAGCTTTTATTCTGCGTTTTAACGCGTAAAACAGCATAAAACGACAATTTTTATTATTCGTTTTTATTAATATTGCGTCTGTTGAACGATTTCAACGATCTAAAATGCTTGAAAATGCTTATTTTAGCAAACAGCACGTTTTGAGCTTTTAATCTGGATTTTAACGCGTAAAACAGCATAAAAACGACGAAATTTTTATTATTCGTTTTTTTTTTTTTAATATTGCTTCTATTTGAACGATTTCCAGCGATCTAAATGCTTGAAAAATGCTTTATTTTTATAAAACAGCACGTTTTGAGCGTTAATCTGCGTTTTTAACGCGTAAAACAGCATAAAAACTGAATTTTTTGTTATTCGTTTTTTTATTAATATTGCTTCTATTTGAACGATTTCAGCGATCTAAAAATGTTTGAAAATGCTTATTTAACAAAACAGCACGTTTTGAGGCTTTTGAAATCTGCGTTTTAACTCGTAAAACAGCATAAAACGGCGAAATTTTTTATTATTCGTTTTTATTAATATTGCGTCTATTTAAACGATTTCAGCGATCTAAAATGCTTGAAAATGCTTATTTTAGCAGCAAAACAGCACGTTTTGAGGCTTTGTTCTGCGTTTTAACGCGTAAAATGCTGCGGGAAACGACGAAATTTTTTATTATTCGTTTTTTTATTTTTATTCGTCTATTTGAACGATTTCAAGATCTAAAATGCTTGAAAATGCTTATTTTTAGCAAAACAGCACGTTTGAGCTTTAATCTGCGTTTTAACGCGTAAAACAGCATAAAACGACGAATTTTTTTATTATTCGTTTTATTAATGTTGGCTTCTATTTGAACGATTTCAACGATCTAAAATGCTTGAAAATGCTTATTTTTAGCAAAACAGCGTTTTGAGCATTAATCTGCGTTTTAACGCGTAAACGCTTTAAAAACGACGAAATTTTTATTATTCGGAACATTAGTATTGATTCTATTTGAACGATTTCAACGTCAAATTCTTGAAAATGCTTATTTTAACAAAACAGCACGTTTGAGCTTTAATCTGCGTTTTTAACTCGTAAACAGCATAAAACGATCATTTTTATTATTCGTTTTTATTAATATTGCTTCTATTTGAACGATTTCAACGATCTAAAATGCTTGAAAATGCTTATTTTAGCAAACAGCACGTTTTTGAGCTTTAATCTGCGTTTTAACGCGTAAAAACAGCATAAACGGCAGGAATTTTTATTATTCGTTTTTATTTTTATTGCGTCTATTTGAACGATTTCAACGATCGTCTTGAAAATGCGGCATTTTAGCAAAACAGCACGTTTTGAGCTTTAATCTGCGTTTTAACGCGTAAACAGCATAAAAACGACGAAATTTTTGTTATTCGTTTTTATTATGCTTCTATTTGAACGATTTCAACGATCTAAAATGCTTGAAAATGCTTATTTTAGCAAAACAGCACGTTTTGAGCTTTAATCTGCGTTTTAACGCGTAAAACGCTTATAAAGCAGAAATTTTTTATTGTTCGTTTTTTTTATTAATATGCGTCTATTTGAACGGTTTCCAACGATCTAAAATGCTTAAGAAATGCTATTTACAGCAAACAGCACGATTTTGAGCTTTATTCTGCGTTTTTAACGCGTAAAACAACATAAAACGACGAAATTTTATTATTCGTTTTATTTTTATTGCGTCTATTTGAACGATTCAACGATCTAAAATGCTTGAAAATGCTTATTTTAGCAAAACAGCGCGTTTTGAGCACAATCTGCGTTTTAACGCGTAAAACAACACATAAAATGACAGATTTTTATTATTCGTTTTTATTAATATTGCTTCTATTTGAACGATTTCAACGATCTAAAATCTTGAAAATGCTTATTTTAGCGAGCAGCACGTTTGAGCTTTAATCTGCGTTTAACGCGTAAGAGCAACATAAAAACTGACAATTTTATTATTCGTTTTTATTAATATTGAATCTATTTGAACGATTTCAACGATCTAAAGTAGCGAAAATGCTTATTTTAGCAAAACAGCACGTTTTGAGCTTTAATCTGCGTTTAACGCGTGTAAACAACATAAAACGACGGGTACGGTATTTCGTTTTTATTAATATTGCTTCTGTTGAACGATTTCAACGATCTAAAATGCTTGAAAATGCTTATTTTAGCAAAACAGCACGATTTGTGCTTTAATCTGCGTTTTAACGCGTAAAACAACATAAAACGACAGAAATTTTATTATTCGTTTTATTAATATTGCATCTGTTGAGACGATTTCAACGATCTACGTGCTTGAAAATACTTATTTTATAAAACAGCACGTTTGAGGTTTAATCTGCGTTTTAACGCGTAAAACAGCATAAAACGGCAGATTTTTTATTATTCGTTTTTTACGTAATGTGTGCTTCTATTTGAACGATTTCAATGATCTAAAATGCTTGAAAGTAGCTTATTTTAGCAAAACAGCACGTTTGAGCTTTAATCTGCGTTTTAACGCGTAAAACAGCATAAAAACGACGAATTTTTTATTATTCGTTTTTATTAATATTGCTTCTGTTGAACAAATTTCAGCGATCTAAATGCTTGAAAATGCTTATTTTAATAAAACAGCACGTTTTGAGCTTTATTCTGCGTTTTAACGCGTAAAATAGCATAAAAACGGCAAATTTTATTATTCGTTTTTATTAATATTGCGTCTATTGAACGGTGCAACGATCAATGCTTGAAAATGCTTATTTTAGCAAAACAGCGTTTTGAGCTTTTAATCTGCGTTTTAACGCGTAAAACAACATAAAAACGACGAAATTTTTATTATTTCGTTTTTATTAATATTATTGCGTCTATTTGAACAGTTTCAACGATCTAAAATGCTTGAAAATGCTTATTTTAGCAGCAAAACAGCACGTTTTGAGCTTTAATCTGCGTTTTAACGCGTAAAACAGCATAAAAACGACGAATTTTTTATTATTTGTTTTTTATTAATGTAGCTATTTGAACGATTTCCAACGATCTAAAATGCTTGAAAATGCTTATTTTAGCAAAACAGCACGATTTGAGCTTTAAATCTGCGTTTTAACGTAAACAATAAAACGACGAAATTTTATTATTCGTTTTTTATTAATGTGCGTCTATTTGAACGATTTCAGCGATCTAAAATGCTTGAAAATGCTTATTTTAGCAAAAGCAGCGTTTGAGCTTTATTCTGCGTTTTAACGCGTAAAACAGCATAAAAACGACAGGAATTTTTATTATTCGTTTCGCCTATTTTTGTGCGTCTATTTGAACGATTTCGACGATCACAAATGTTTGAAAATTAGCATTTTAGCAAAACAGCGCGTTTTTGAGCTTTTAATCTGCGTTTTAACGCGTAAACAGCATAAAACGACGAATTTTTTATTATTATTCGTTTTTATTAATATTGTGTCTATTTGAACGATTTTAGCGATCTAAAATGCTTGAAAATGCTTATTTTAGCAAACAGCACGTTTTGAGCTTTAATCTGCGTTTTAACGCGTAAAACAGCATAAAAACGACGAATTTATTATTCGTTTTATTAATATTTACTTCTATTTGAACGATTTCAACGATCTAAAATGGCGAAAATGCCTATTTTAGCGAAACAGCACGTTTTGAGCTTTAATCTGCGTTTTTAACGCGTAAAACAGCATAAAAACGACAGATTTTTTGGTATTCGTTTTTATTAATATTGCGTCTGTTGAACGATTTCAACGATCTAAAATGCTTGAAAATGTTTTTTAGCAAAACAGCACGTTTTGAGTTTTATTCTGCGTTTTAACGCGTAAAACAGCAAAAAAACGACAAATTTTATTATTTGTTTTTTATTTTTATTGCGTCTATTTGAACGATTTCAACGATCTAAAATGTTTTAAAAATGCTTTTTTAAAACAGCAGTTGAGCTTTACTGTTTTAACGCGAAAACACAAAAAACGACGAAATTTTATTATTTGTTTTTTTTTATTGTGTCTATTTGAACGATTTCAACGATCTAAAATGCTTGAAAATGCTTATTTTAGCAAAACAGCACGTTTTGAGCTTTAATCTGCGTTTTAACGCGTAAACAACATAAAACGACGAATTTTTATTATTCGTTTTTATTAATATTGCGTCTATTTGAACGATTTCAACGATCTAAAATGCTTGAAAATGCTTATTTTAGCAAAACAGCACGTTTTGAGCTTTAATCTGCGTTTTAACGCGTAAAACAGCATAAAAACGACGATTTTTTATTATTCGTTTTTATTAATATTGCGTCTTTTGAACGATTTCAACGATCTAAAATGCTTGAAAATGCTTTTTTGCAAAACAGCACGTTTTGATTTTTAATTTGGTTTTAACGAAAACGAAAAAAAAAAGCAAAATTTTTTTTTTAAAAACCCTTATTTAACTTTTTAATTAAAACTTAAAAGCTTTTTTTTTAAAAACCCGTTTTATTTAAATCTCTTTTAAGGGTAAACACAAAAAAACGAAATTTTTATTTTGAAAAATTTTGGTTTTAACTTTACTTTAAAATGTTAAAAGCTTTTTTTTAAAAAACCCGTTTTTTTTTAATTGTTTTTTAAGGGTAAAAAAAAAGGAAATTTTATTTTTTTTTAAAAGCCTTTTGAACGTTTACGTAAAACTTGAAAAACTTTTTTTTTTTCCAAATTTTATTTTTAACGGTTTTAACGCTAAAAAAAAAAGCTTTTTTAAACTTTTTTTTAATTTTTTCTTTTAACTTTTAACACTAAAAGCGAAAATCTTTTTTAAAAAAGCCTTTTTTTTAATTTTTTTTAAAAAACCAAA
>NW_027046648.1:0-22339 GCF_025399875.1 Dalotia coriaria | reverse complement strand
ATTTTATTTTTAAACCCTTTGGTTTTTAACGCGTAAACAGCATAAAAACGACGAATTTTTATTTCGTTTTATTAACATTGCGTCTATTTGAACGATTTCAACGATCTAAAATGCGAAAATGCTTATTTTAGCAAAACAGCACGTTTTGAGCTTTATTCTGCGTTTTAACGCGTAAAACAGCATAAAACGACAAATTTTTTATTATTCGTTTTTATTTTTATGTCGTCTATTTGAACGATTTCAACGATCTAAAATGCTTGAAAATGCTTATTTTAGCAAAACAGCACGTTTTGAGGTTTTTAATCTGCGTTTTAACTCGTAAAACAGCATAAAACGACAATTTTTATTATTCGTTTTTATTAATATTGCTTCTATTGGAACGATTTCGACGATCTAAAATGCTTGAAAATGCTTATTTTAGCAAAACAGCACTTTTTGGCTTTAACTGCGTTTTAACCGAAAAACGCATAAACGACGAATTTTTAATTTTTTTTTATTAATATTGCGTCCATTTGAACGATTTCAACGATCTAAAATGCTTGAAAATGCTTATTTTAGCAAAACAACACGTTTTTGAGCTTTAATCTGCGTTTTAACGCGTAAAACAGCATAAAACGACGAATTTTTATTATTCGTTTTTCTTAATATTGCTTCTATTTGAACGATTTCAACGATCTAAAATGCTTGAAAATGCTTATTTTAGCAAAACAGCCTTTTTGAGGCTTTTAATCTGCGTTTTTAACGCGTAAAACAGCATAAAACGACGAATTTTTATTATTCGTTTTTTTAAATTTGCTTCTATTTGAACGTTTTCCCAACGCTCTAAAATGCTTGAAAATGCTTATTTTAGCGAAACAGCACGTTTTGAGCTTTAATCGCTTTTTAACGCGTAAAACAGCATAAAAACGACGAAATTTTTATTATTCGTTTTTTATTAATATTGCTTCTATTTGAACGATTTCAACGATCTAAAATGCTTGAAAATGCTTATTTTAGCCAAACAGCACGTTTGAGCTTTAATCTGCGTTTTAACGCGTAAAACAACATAAAAACGATGAAATTTTTATTATTCGTTTTTATTTTTATTGCCGTCTATTTGAACGATTTCACGATCTAAAATGCTTGAAAATGCTTATTTTACCAAAACAGACGTTTGAGCGTTAATCTGCGTTTACCGCGTAAACAGCAATAAAACGACGGAATTATTCGTTTTTATTAATATTGCTTCTATTTGAACGATTTCAACGATCTTAAATGCTTGAAAATGCTTATTTTAGCAAAACAGCACGTTTTGAGCTTTATTCTGCGTTTTAACGCGTAAAAACAGCATAAAACGACAAATTTTATTATTCTTTTTTATTAATATTGGTCTTTGAACGATTTCAACGATCTAAAATGCTTGAAAATCTTTTTTAGCGAAACACGTTTTGAGCTTTTAATCTGCGTTTTATAAATGCATAAAATCGACAATTTTTATTATTCGTTTTTTTAATATTGCTTCTATTTGAACGATTTCAACGATCTAAAATGCTTGAAAATGCATATTTTAGCAAAACACACGTTTTGAGTTTAATCTGCGTTTAACGGTAAAACAGCATAAAATCGACGAATTTTTATTATTCGTTTTTATTAATATGCTTCTATTTGAACGATTTCAACGATCTTAACTTTGAAAATGCTTTTAGCGAAACAGCATTTTGGAGCTTTATATCGTTTTTTAAGTAAACATTAAAATCGACGAAATTTTTATTATATGCTTTTTTAAAATATGCTCTTTTAGATTTTCATAAATGCTTGAAAATGCTTATTTTAGCAAACAGCAGTTTTAGCTTTATTCTGCGTTTTATGCGTAAAATCAACGTAAAACGACGAAATTTTATTGTTTTTTATTTTTATTCGCTTTTTGAGCTATTTCGTATCGTAACAAAAAACGAAAATTTTATTGTTACCGTTTTTATTTTAATCTGCGTTTTAACGCGTAAAACAGCATAAAACGACGAAATTTTTATTATTCGTTTTTATTAATATTGCGTCTATTTGAACAATTTCAGCGATCAAAATGCTTGAAAATGCTTATTTTAGCAAAACAGCACGTTTGAGCTTTATTCTGCGTTTTGACGCATAAAACAGCATAAAACGACGAAATTTTTATTATTCGTTTTTATTTTATTGCGTCTATTTGAACGATTTCAACGATCTAAAATGCTTGAAAATGCTTATTTTAGCAAAACAGCACGTTTTGAGCTTTTAATCTGCGTTTTAACGCGTAAAACAGCATAAAAACGACGAATTTTTTATTATTCGTTTTTATTAATTTGTTCTATTTGAACGATTTCACGATCAAAATGCTTGAAAATGCTATTTTAGCAAAACAGCGTTTTGAGCTTTAATCGCGTTTTAACGCGTAAAACAACTAAAAACGACGAAATTTTTATTATTCGTTTTTATTAATATGCGTCTATTTGAACGATTTCACGATCTAAAATGCTTGAAAATACTTTTTTAGCAAAAGCACTTTTGAGTTTTAATGTGCGTTTAAGCTAAAACAGCATAAAACGATTTTTTATTCGTTTTTATTAATAATCTCTATTTGAACGAAATTTATTAATGTTTTAAAATGCTTATTTTATTTAAACGATTCAATTTGAGCTTTAATCTGCGTTTTAACGCTATAAAGCATAAAACGATGAATTTTATTATTCGTTTTTATTTTTTTTTGCGTCTTTTGATCGTTCCAACGTCAAAATTTTAAAATGTTTTTGAAAACATCACGTTTTGAGCTTTAATCTGCGTTTTAACGCGAAAACACATAAAACGGAAAATTTTTCTTTTTTATTAAATTCCCTTTTTTTGGAACGATTTCACGTCAAAAATGCTTTTTTTAGCAAAACACCCGTTTTGAGCTTTTTTCTGCTTTTTAAAAGGTAAACGCAAAAAAACGGGGGAAAATTATTCGTTTTATTAATATTGCGTCTATTTGAACGATTTAACGATCTAAAATGTTATTTTAAAAACGGCACTTTTTGGCATTCTCGTTTTAACGCGTAAAAAAACAAAAAACGACAAAATTTTTTTATTATTCGTTTTTTAATATTGCTTCTATTGGAACGATTTCAACGATCTAAAATGCTTATTTTGAAAAAACAGCCTTTTTGAGCTTTATTCGCGTTTTAACGCGTAAAACACAAAAAAACGACGAAATTTTTTTTTGATTTTTATTGCGTCTATTTGATCGTTTCCCAACGACCCTCTTGAAAATGTTTTTTTTTAGCAAAAAGCACGTTTTGAGTTTTTAATCTGCTTTTTAACGCGTAAAACAGCAAAAAACGACGAAATTTTTTTTATTCGTTTTTTTTAAATATTCTCTTTTGGAACGATTTCAACGATCTAAAATGTTATTTTAGCAAAAAGCACGTTTTGATTTTTATTCGCGTTTTAACGCGTAAAAAAACAAAAAAACGACGAAATTTTTATTATTCGTTTTTTTTAAAACTTCTATTTGAACGATTTCAACGATTAAAATGCTTGAAAATGCTTATTTTTGAAAACAAACGTTTGGGCTTTAATCCTTTTTAACGCGTAAAACAAATAAAAAACAAAATTTTATTATTCGTTTTTATTAATATTGCGTCATTTGAACGATTTCACGATTTAAAGCTTGAAAATGCTTATTTTAGCAAAACAGCACGTTTTGAGTTTTAAATCTGCGTTTTAACGCGTAAAACAGCATAAAAGGGCAATTTTTTTTAAATTCGTTTTTATTAATATTGCTTCTATTTGAACGATTTCAACGATCTAAAATGCTTGAAAATGATTATTTTAGCAAAACAGCACGTTTTGAGCTTTTAATCTGCGTTTTAACGCGTAAAAGGAAAGCATAAAAAAACGACGAAATTTTTATTACCCGGTTTTTTATTAATATTGCGTCTATTTTGAACGATTTCCAACGATTTAAAATGCTTGAAAATGCTTATTTTAGCAAAACAGTTAACGTTTTGAGCTTTATCTCTGCGTTTTAACGCGTAAAACAAAGCATAAAAACGACGAAATTTTTACGATTCGTTTTTATTAATATTGCGTCTATTTGAACGATTTCAAACGATCTAAAATGCTTGAAAATGCTTATTTTAGCAAAACAGCATCGTTTGAGCTTGCCCTGCGTTTTAACGCGTAAAACAGCATAAAAAACGACGCAGCTTTTATTATTCGCTTTTTATTAATATTGCGTCTATTTGAACGATTTCAACGATCTAAAATGCTTGAAAATGCTTATTTTAGCAAAACAGTTACCGTTTTACCTTTAATCAAGCCGTAACGCGTAAACAGCATAAAAACGACGAAATCTTTTTATTATTCGTTTTTATTAATATTGCGTCTACTCTGAACGATTTCAACGATCTAAAATGCTTGAAAATGTTGTTTCAGCAAAACAGCACGTTTTGAGTTTTAAATCTGCGTTTTAATGCGTAAACAGCATGTCAATGAATTTTTATTATCGCTTTTTATTAAATATTGCTTCTATTTGAACGATTTCAACGATCTAAAATGCTTGAAAAATGATTGCTGAAAGCAGCACCGTTTTGAGTTTTAATCTGCGTTTTAACGCGTAAAGCAGCATAAAAAACGACGAAATTTTTATTATTCGTTTTTTATTACTATTGGTTTTATCGGAACGATTTAACGATCTAAAATGCTGAAAATACTTAGTTTAAAGCAAAACAGCACGTTTTGAGCTTTATTCTGCGTTTTAACGCGTAAACAGCATAAAAACGACGAAATTTTTATTATTCGTTTTTTATTAATATTGCGTCTATTTGAACGATTTCAACGATCTAAAATGCTTGAAAATGCTTATTTTAGCAAAACAGCATCACGTTTTGAAGCGCTTTAATCTACGTTTTAATGCGAAACGCATAAAAAACGACGAATTTTTATTATTCGTTTTGATTATTGCTTCTATTTGAAACGATTTCAACGATCTAAAATGCTTGAAAATGATTATTTAGCAAACAGCACGTTTTGAGCTGAATCTGCGTTTTAACGCGCAAAAGCGCGCGCAAAACGACGAAATTTTATTATTCGTTTTTGCCAATATTGCGTCTATTTGAACGATTTCAACGATTTAAAAATGCTTTTGAAAATGCTTATTTTAGCAAAACAGCACGTTTTGAGTTTTAATCTGCGTTTTAACGCGTAAAACAGCATAAAACGACGAAATTTTTATTATTCGTTTTTATTTCATTGCGTCTTATTTGAACGATTTCAACGATCTAAAATGCTTTGAAAATGCTTATTTTAGCAAAACAGCACGTTTTGAGCGTTAATTCGCGTTTTTAACGCGTAAAACAGCATAAAAACGACGAATTTTTATTATTCGTTTTTATTAATATTGCTTCTATTTGAACGATTTCAACGATCTAAAATGCTTTGAAAATGCTTATTTTAGCAAAACAGCACGTTTTGAGCTTTATCTGCGTTTTAACGCGTAAACAGCATAAAACGACGAAATTTTATTATTCGTTTTTTATTAATATTGCTCTATTTGAACGATTTCAACGATCTAAAATGCTTGAAAATCTTATTTTAGCAAAACAGCACGTTTTGAGCTTTATCTGCGTTTTAACGCGTAAAACAGCATAAAAAACGACGAATTTTATTATTCGTTTTTATTTATTGCTCTATTTGAACGATTTCAACGATCTAAAATGCTTGAAAATGCTTATTTTAGAAAACAGCACGTTTTGAGTTTAATCTGCGTTTTAACGCGTAAAACAGCATAAAAACGACGAATTTTATTATTCGTTTTATTAATATTGCGTCTATTTGAACGATTTCAACGATCTAAAATGCTTGAAAATGCTTATTTTAGCAAACAGCATTTTGAGCTTTAATCTGCGTTTTAACGCGTAAAACAGCATAAAAACGACGAATTTTTATTATTCGTTTTATTAATATTGCTTCTATTTGAACGATTTCAACGATCTAAAATGCTTGAAAATGCTTATTTTAAGCAAAACAGCACGTTTTGAGCTTTAATCTGCGTTTTAACGCGTAAAACAGCATAAAAACGACGAAATTTTTATTATTCGTTTTTATTAATATTGCGTCTATTTGAACGATTTCAACGATCTAAAATGCTTGAAAATGTTATTTTAGCAAAACAGCACGTTTTGAGCTTTAATCAGCGTTTTAACGCGTAAAACAGAATAAAACGACGCAAATTTTTATTATTCGTTTTATTAATATTGCGTCTATTTGAACGATTTCAACGATCTAAAATGCTTGAAAATGCTTATTTTAGCAAAAAACAGCACGTTTTGAGTTTTACCCGCGTTTTAATGCGTAAAACAGCATAAAACGACGAATTTTTATTATTCGTTTTTTATTAATATTGCTTCTATTTGAACGATTTCAACGATCTAAAAATGCTTGAAAAAATGATTATTTTAGCAAAACAGCACGTTTTGAGCTTTTAATCTGCGTTTTAACGCGTAAAGCAGCATAAAAACGACGAAAATTTTATTATTCGTTTTTTATTAATATTAAGTGTCTATTTGAACGATTTCAACGGATTTAAAATGCTTGAAAATGCTTATTTTAAAGCAAAAACAAGCACGTTTTGAGCTTTATCTGCGTTTTAACGCGTAAAACAGCATAAAACGACGAAATTTTTTATTATTCGTTTTTATTTTTATTACGTCTCGTTTGAACGATTTCCAACGATCTAAAATGCTTTGAAAATGCTTATTTTAGCAAAACAGCACGTTTTTGAGTGTTAATCTGCGTTTTAACGCGTAAAACAGCATAAAAACGACGAATTTTTTATTATTCGTTTTTATTAATATTGCTTCTATTTGAACGATTTCAACGATCTAAAATGCTTGAAAAATGCTTATTTTAGCAAAACAGCACGTTTTTGAGCTTTTATTCTGCGTTTTAACGCGTAAAACAGCATAAAACGACGAAATTTTTTATTATTCGTTTTTATTAATATTGCGTCTATTTGAACGATTTCCAACGATCTAAAATGCTTCTGAAAATGCTTATTTTAGCAAAACAGCACGTGTTTTGAGCTTTAATCTGCGCGTTTTAATGCGTAAAACAGCATAAAAACGACGAATTTTTTTATTATTCGTTTTATTACTCCTGGCGTCTATTTGAACGATTTCAATGATCTAAAATGCTTGAAAATGCTTTATTTTAGCAAAAACAGCACGTTTTGAGCGTTAATCTGCGTTTTAACGCGTAAAACAGCATAAAAATGACGAATTTTTATTATTCGTATTTTTATTAATATTGCTTCTATTTGAAAAGATTTCAACGATCTAAAATGCTTGAAAATGCTTTTATTTTAGCAAAACAGTTAATTGTTTTGAGCTTTATTCTGCGTTTTAACGCGTACAACAGCATAAAAACGACGAAATTTTTATTATTCGTTTTTATTAATATTGCGCCTATTTGAACGTGATTTCAACGATCTAAAATGCTTGAAAATGCTTATTTTAGCAAAACAGCACGTTTTGAGCTTTAATCTGCGTTTAACGCTGCAAAAACAGCATAAAAACGTGACGAATTTTTATTATTCGTTTTTATTATCATTGCTTCTATTTTGAACGATTTCAACGATCTAAAATGCTTGAAAATGCTTATTTCAGCAAAAACAGCACGTTTTGAGCTTTATTCCGCGTTTTATCGCGTAAACAGCATAAAAAACGACGAAATTTTATTATCTGCTTTTGCCAATATTGCGTCTATTTGAACGATTTCAACGATCTAAAATGCTTGAAAATGCTTATTTTAGCAAAACAGCACGTTTTGAGTTTTAATCTGCGTTTTAATGCGTAAAACCGGCATAAAAACGTGACGAATTTTTATTACTCGTTTTATTAATATTGCTTCTATTTGAACGATTTCAACGATCTAAAATGCTTGAAAACATTATTTTAGCAAAAACAGCTATCGTTTTGAGCTTTTAATCTGCGTTTTAACGCGCGTTACAAAAACGACGAAATTTTTATTATTCGTTTTTATTAATATTGCGTCTATTTGAAACGATTTCAACGATTTAAAATGCTTGAAAATAAAGCTTAATTTAGCAAAACAGCACGTTTTGAGTTTTTAATCTGCGTTTTAACGCGTAAAACAGCATAAAAATGACGAAATTTTTATTATTCGTTTTTATTTTATTGCGTCTATTTGAACGATTTCAACGATCAAAAATGCTTGAAAATGCTTATTTTAGCAAAACAGCACATTTTGAGCGTTGCTAATCTGCGTTTTAACGCGCGTAAACAGCATAAAAACGACGAATTTTTTATTATTCGTTTTTTATTAATATTGCTTCTATTTGAACGATTTCAACGATCTAAAATGCTTGAAAATGCTTATTTTAGCAAAACAGCAATGTTTTGAGCTTCTTATTCTGCGTTTTAACGCGCAAAACAGCATAAAACGACGAAATTTTTATTATTCGTTTTTATTAATATTGCGTCTATTTTGAACGATTTCAACGATCTAAAATGCTTTGAAAAATGCTTATTTTAAAGCAAAATGTTATCAAGCTTCTTGAGCTTTAATCTGCGTTTTAACGCGTAAAACAGCATAAAAAGACGAAATTTTTATTATTCGTTTTTAATAATATTGCGTCTATTTGAACGATTTCAACGATCTAAAAATGCTTCTGAAAATGCCGATGAAAGTAAAATAGCTACTGTTTTGAGTTTTAATCTGCGTTTTAACGCGTAAAACAGTATAAAAACGACGAATTTTTATTATTCGTTTTTATTAATATTGCTTCTATTTGACTGATTTCAACGATCTAAAAAATGCTTGAAAATGCTTATTTTAGCAAAACAGCACGTTTTGAGCTTTAATCTGCGTTTTAACGCGTAAAACAGCATACAAAAACGACGAACAAATTTTTTTATTATTCGTTTTATTAATATTGCGTCTATTTGAACGATTTCAACGATCTAAAAATGTGCTTTTTGAAAAATGTTTTTTATTTTAGCAAACAGCACGTTTTGAGCTTTTAATCTGCGTTTCTTTAACGCGTAAACAGCATAAAAACGACGAATTTTTTTATTATTCGTTTTTTTTATTAATATTGCTTCTATTTCTGAACGATTTCAACGATCTAAAAATGCTTGAAAATGCTTATTTTAGCAAAACAGCACGTTTTGAGTTTTTATTCTGCGTTTTAACGCGTAAAACAGCATAAAAACGACGAAATTTTTATTATCTGTTTTATTAATATTATGTCTATTTGAACGATTTCCCAACGATCTAAAATGCTTGAAAATGCTTTTTTAGCAAAACAACACGTTTGAGGTTTAATCTGCGTTTTAACGCGTAAAACAGTAAAAACGACGAATTTTATTATTCGTTTTATAATTTTCTATTTGAACGCGTTTCAACGATATAAAATGCATTGAAAATGCTTATTTTAGCAAAATGCGCATGAACGTTTTGAGTTCTATCTTGAGTTTAACGTAAAAGCAGAATAAAAACTTTGAGTTTTTTTTAATTCGTTATTTATTAATATTGCGTCTATTTGAGATTTCACGTATCTAAAAATGCTTGAAAATGCTTATTTTAGCAAAACAGCACGTTTTGAGCTTTAATCTGCGTTTTAACGCGTAAAACTAACGCAAAAATGACGAATTTTTTATCATTCGGTTTTATTATCAATATGCGTAAAACAGTCATAAAACGCGAAATTTTTATTATTAGTTTTTATTTATATTGCTTCTATTTGAACGATTTCAACGATCTAAAATGCTTGAAAATGCTTATTTTAGCAAAACAGCACGTTTTGAGCTTTAATCGCGTTTTAACGCGTAAAACAGCATAAACGACGAATTTTTATTATTCGTTTTTATTATATTGCGTCTATTTGAACGATTTCAACGATCTAAAATGCTTTAAAATGCTTATTTTCAAAAACAGTTTTGAGCTTTAATCAGCGTTTTAACGCGTAAAACAGCATAAAAACGTACGAAATTTTTATTTATCGATTCTTTATTATATTGCGTCTATTTGAACGATTCCAACGATCTAAAATGCTTAAAGCTTATTTTAGCAAACTATAACGTTTTGAGCTTTTAACTGCGTTTTAACGCGTAAAACAGCATAAAAACGACGAAATTTTACTTACTCGTTTTATTATATTCTTCTATTTGAACGATTTCAACGATCTAAAATGCTTGAAAATGATTATTTTAGCAAACAGCACGTTTATTTGATTAATCGCGTTTTAACGCGTAAAACAGCATAAAAACTGAATTTTATTATTCGTTTTTATTAATATTGTTCTATTTGAACGACAACGATCTAAAATTTTTGAAAATGCTGTTTTAGCAAAACAGCACGTTTTGAGTCATTCTGCGTTTTAAAGCTTAAAAAGCATTATAAAGCAACGAAATTTTTATTATTCTTTTTATTAATATTGCTTCATATTTGAAGATTTCAACGATTAAAATGCTTTGAAAATGCTTTATTTTAGCAAAACAGCATAAAAAGACGAAAATTACTTATTTTATAATATTGGTTATTCTGTAACGATTTCAACGATAAAAATGCTTGAAATGCTTATTTTGCTAAAATAGCACGTTTTGAGTTTAACTTGCGCGTTCTAATGCGAAAACAGTTTAGCAAAAACGAAATTTTTATTATTTTTTTATTAATATTGTTCTATTTGAATGATTTCAACGATCTAAAATGCTTGAAAATGCTTATTTTAGCAAAACAGCACGTTTTGAGCTTAATCTGCGTTTTAACGCGTAAACAGCATAAAACGACGAATTTTTATTATTTGTTTTTATTAATATTGCTTCTATTTGAATGATTTCAACGATCTAAAATGCTTGAAAATGCTTATTTTAGCAAAACAGCACGTTTTGAGCTTTAATCTGCGTTTTAACGCGTAAAACAGCATAAAACGACGAATTTTTTATTATTCGTTTTTATTAATATTGCGTCTATTTGAACGATTTCAACGATCTAAAATGCTTGAAAATGTTTTTTATTTCAAGCAAAACCGCACGTTTTGAGCTTAATCTGCGTTTTAACGCGTAAAACAGCATAAAAACGACGAATTTTTTATTATTATTCGTTTTTATTACTACGTTTCTATTTTAAACGATTTCAACGATCTAAAAATGCTTGAAAATGCTTATTTTAAAGCAAAACAGCACGTTTTTTGAGTTTTATTCTGCGTTTTAACGCGTAAAACAGCATAAAAACGACGAAATTTTTTATTATTCGTTTTTATTACTATTGCGTCTATTTGAAACGATTTCACGGATCTAAAATGCTTTGAAAATGCTTTTATTTTGTGCTAAAACAGCACGTTTTGCTTTAATCTGCGTTTTAACGCGTAAAACAAAGCATAAAACGACGAATTTTTATTATTCGTTTTATTAATATTGCGTCTATTTCCGAACGATTTCAACGATCTAAAAATGCTTGAAAATGTTTTTATTTTAGCAAAACAGCACGTTTTGAGCTTTTAATCTGCGTTTTAACGCGTAAAACAGCATAAAAACGACGAATTTTTATTATTCGTTTTTATTAATATTGCTTCTCTATTTGAACGATTTCAACGATCTAAAAATGCTTGAAATGCTTTTATTTTAGCAAACAGCACGTTTTGAGTCTTTATTCTGCGTTTTAACGCGTAAAACAGCATAAAACGACGAAATTTTATTATTCGTTTTTTATTAATATTGCGTCTATTTGAACGATTTCATCGATTCAAAATGCTGAAAATGCTTATATTAGCAAAACAGCATGTTTTGAGCTTTAATCGGCGTTTTAACGCGTAAAACAGCATAAAATGACGAATTTTTTATTATTCGTTTTTATTAATATTGCTTCTATTTAAAACGTGATTTCAACGATCTAAAAATGCTTGAAAATGCTTATTTACGCAAACAGCACGTTTTGAGTTTAATCTGCGTTTAACGCGTAAAACAGCATAAAACGACGAAAATTTTATTGTTCGTTTTATTAATATTGCTTCTATTTGAACGATTTCCCCAACGATCTAAAATGCTTGAAAATGCTTATTTTAGCAAAACAGCATCGTTTTGAGCTTTAATCAGCGTTTCTTAACGCGTAAAACAAGCATAAAAAAACGACGAAATTTTATTATTCGTTTTTATTAATATTGCGTCTAATTTGAACGATTTCAACGATCTAAAAATGCTTGAAAATGCTTATCGTAGCAAAAACAAAAGCACGTTTTGAGTTTTAATCTGCGCTTAATGCGTAAAACAGCATAAAAACGACGAATTTTTATTATTCGTTTTTTTATTAATATTGTTTCTATTTGAACGATTTCAACGATCTAAAATGCTTGAAAATGCTTATTTTTAGCAAACAGCACGTTTTGAGCTTTAATCTGCGTTTTAACGCGTAAAACAGCATAAAACGACGAATTTTTATTATTCGCTTTTACCCCCGTCCAACCAACCCCAACCCACGTTTTGAGCTTTATTCTGCGTTTTTAACGCGTAAAACAGCATAAAACGACGAAATTTTATTATTCGTTTTTATTAATATTGCGTCTATTTGAACGTGATTTCAACGATCTAAAATACTTGAAAATGCTTTATTTTAAAACAGCACGTTTTGAGCTTAATCTGCGTTTTAACGCGTAAAACAGCATAAAAACGACGAATTTTTATTATCTCGTTTTTATTACCATTGTTTCTATTTGAACGATTTCAACGATCTAAAAGCTTGAAAATGCTTATTTAGCAAAACAGCACGTTTTGAGCTTTAATCTGCGTTTTAACGCGTAAAAATGGTGCTACAAAAACGACGAAATTTCTTATTATTCCGTTTTTATTAATATTGCGTCTATTTGAAACGATTTCAAACGATCTAAAATGCTTGAAAATGCTTTTATTTTAGCAAAAACAGCACGTTTTGAGTTTTATTCTGCGTTTTTAACGCGTAAAAACAGCATAAAAAAACGACGAAATTCTTTTATTATTCGTTTTTATTTTTATTGCGTCTATTTGAACGATTTCAACGATCTAAAATGCTTGAAAATGCTTATTTTGTACAAAACAGCACGTTTTGAGCTTTAATCTGCGTTTTAACGGCGTAAAACAGCATAAAAAACGACGAATTTTTATTATTCGTTTTATTAATATTGCTTCTATTTGAACGATTTCAACGATCTAAAATGCTTGAAAAATGCTTATTTTAGCGAAACAGCACGTTTTGAGTTTTAATCTGCGTTTTAACGCGTAAAACAGCATAAAAACGACGAAATTTTTATTATTCGTTTTATATTAATATTGCGTCTATTTGAACGATTTCAACGATCTAAAACGCTTGAAAATGCTTATTTTAGCGCTAAAAACAGCACGTTTATCTCCTGCGTTTTAACGCGTAAAACAGCATAAAACGACGAATTTTTTATTTATTCGTTTTTTATTTTTATTGCGCCTATTTGATCGATTTCAACGATCTAAAATGCTTGAAAATGCTTATTTTAGCAAAACAGCACGTTTTGAGCTTTAATCTGCGTTTTAACGCAAACAGCATAAAACGACGAATTTTATTATTCGTTTTTATTAATATTGCTTCTATTTGAACGATTTCAACGATCTAAAATGCTTGAAAATGCTTATATTTTAGCAAAAGCACGTTTTGAGCTTTATTCTGCGTTTTAACGCGTAAAACAGCATGTAAAAAACGACGAAATTTTTTATTATTTCGTTTTTATTAATATTGCGTCTATTTTGAACGATTTCACGGGATCTAAAAATGCTTGAAAATGCGCTTATATTAGCAAAACAGCACGTTTTGAGCTTTTAATCGGCGTTTCGCGTAAAACAGCATAAAATGACGAATTTTTATTATTCGTTTTATTAATATTGCTTCTATTTAAACGATTTCAACGATCTAAAATGCTTCTTGAAAATGCTTATTTACGCAAAATGTTATGTTTTGAAAAGCTTTTAATCTGCGTTTAACGCGTAAACAGCATAAAAACGACGAAAAATTTTATTGTTCGTTTTATTAATATTGTTTACTTGAACGATTTCAACGGATCTAAAATGCTGAAAATGCTTATTTTAGCAAAAACAGCACGTTTTGAGCTTTAATCAGCGTTTTAACGCGTAAAACAGCATAAAAAAACGACGAAATTTTTATTATTCGTTTTTATTAATATTATGTCTATTTGAACGATTTCAACGATCTAAATGCTTGAAAATGCTTATTATTTTAGCAAAACAGCACGTTTTGAGTTTTAATCTGCGTTTTAATGCGTAAAACAGCATAAAAACGACGAATTTTTATTATTCGTTTTTATTATTGCTTCTATTTGAACGATTTCAACGATCTAAAATGCTTGAAAATGCTTATTTTAAAGCAAAACAGCACGTTTTGAGTTTAATCTGCGTTTTAACGCGTGTCAGCATAAAAACGACGAATTTTTTATTATCTGTTTTTATTAATATTGCTTCTCGTATTTGAACGATTTCAACGATCTAAAATGCTTGAAAAATGCCAGTATTTTAGCAAAACAGCACGTTTTGAGTTTTATTCGCGTTTTAACGCGTAAAACAGCATAAAAACGACGAAATTTTATTATTCGTTTTTATTAATATTGCGTCTATTTGAACGATTTCAACGATCTAAAAAATACTTGAAAATGCTTATTTTAGCAAAACAAAGCATCGTTTTGAGCTTTTAATCTGCGTTTTAACGCGTAAAACAGCATAAAAACGACGAATTTTTATTATTCGTTTTATTACATGTTTATTTGAACGATTTCAACGATCTAAAATGCTTGAAAATGTTATTTTAGCAAAACAGCACGTGTTTTGAGCTTTAATCTGCGTTTTAACGCGTAAAAACAGCATAAAACGACGAAATTTTTATTATTCGTTTTTATTAATACGTTCATTTGAACGTGATTTCAACGTGATCTAAAATGCTTGAAAATGCTTATTTTAAAGCAAAACATCGTTTTGAGCTTATTCTGCGTTTTAACGCGTAAAACAGCATAAAAAAACGACGAAATTTTATTATTCGTTTTTTATTTTTATTGCGTCTATTTGAACGATTTCAACGATCTAAAATGTTTGAAAATGCTTATTTTAGCAAAAAACAGCACGTTTTGAGCTTTAATCTGCGTTTTAACGCGTAAAACAGCATAAAAAACGACGAATTTTATTATTCGTTTTTATTAATATTGTTTATTTCTCTGAAATCGATTTCAACGATCTAAAATGCTTGAAAATGCTTATTTTAGCGAAACAGCACGTTTTGAGCTTTAATCTGCGTTTTAACGCGTAAAACAAGCATAAAAACGACGAAATTTTATTATTCGTTTTATATTAATATTGCGTCTATTTGAACGTGATTTCAACGATCTAAAACGCTTGAAAATGCTTTATTTTAGCAAAACAGCACGTTTTGAGCTTTATTCTGCGTTTTAACGCGTAAAACAGCATAAAAACGACGAATTTTTATATTATTCGTTTTTATTACTGTTGTTTCTATTTGAACGATTTCAACGATCTAAAATGCTTGAAAATGCTTATTTTAGCAAAACAGCACGTTTTGAGCTTCAATCTGCGTTTTAACGCGTAAAACAGCATAAAAAACGACGAATTTTTTATTATTCATTTTATTAATATTGCTTCTATTTGAACGATTTCAACGATCAAAATGCTTTGAAAATGCTTTATTTGTGCAAAAAAACAGCACGTTTTGTTTCTTAATCTGCGTTTTAACGCGTAAAACAGCATAAAAACGACGAATTTTTTATTATCTGCTCTTTTTATTAATATTGCTTCTATTTGAACGATTTCGCTAACGATCTAAAAAATGCTTGAAAATGCTTATTTTAGCAAAACAGCACGTTTTGAGCTTTATTCTGCGTTTAACGCGTAAAAACAAAAGCATAAAAACGACGAAATTTTTTATTATTCGTTTTTATTAATATTGCGTCTATTTTGAACGATTTCAACGATCTAAAATACTGAAAATGCGCTTATTTTAGCAAAACAGCACGTTTTGAGCTTTTAATCTGCGTTTTTCTTAACGCGTAAAACAGCATAAAAAAAACGACGAATTTCTTTTTATTATTCGTTTTTTATTAATATTGCTTCTATTTGAACGATTTCAACGATCTAAAATGCTTGAAAATGCTTACGTAGCAAAACAGCACGTTTTGAGTTTTAATCTGCGTTTTAACGCGTAAAACAGCATAAAAACGACGAAATTTTTATTATTCGTTTTTATTAATATTGCGTCTATTTGAACGATTTCAACGATCTAAAATGCTTGAAAATGCTTTATTTTGTAGCAAAACAGCACGTTTTGAGCTTTATTCTGCGTTTTAACGCGTAAAACAGCATAAAAACGACGAAATTTTTATTATTCGTTTTATTTTATTGCGTCTATTTGAACGATTTCAACGATCTAAAATGCTGAAAATGCTTTATTTTAGCAAAACAAAGCACGTTTTGAGCTTTAATCTGCGTTTTAACGCGTAAAACAAGCATAAAAACGACGAATTTTATTATTCGTTTTTATTAATATTGCTTCTATTTGAACGATTTCAACGATCTAAAAATGCTTGAAAAATGCTTTATTTAGCGAAAACAGCATCGTTTTTGAGCTTTTAATCTGCGTTTTAACGCGTAAAAACAGCATAAAACGACGAAATTTTTATTATTCGTTTTATATTAATATTGCGTCTATTTGAACGATTTCAACGATCTAAAACGCTTGAAAATGCTTATTTTGTAGCAAAACAGCACGTTTTGAGCTTTAATTTTGCGTTTTAACGCGTAAAACAGCATAAAAACGACGAATTTTATTATTCGTTTTTATTTTATTGCGCCTATTTGATCGATTTCAACGATCTAAAATGCTTGAAAATGCTTATTTTAGCAAAACAGCACGTTTATTTTAATCTGCGTTTTAACGCGTAAACAGCATAAAAACGACGAATTTTTTATTATCGTTTTATTAATATTGCTTCTATTTGAACGATTTCAACGATCTAAAAATGCTTGAAAAATGCTTATTTTAGCAAAATGTTAATGTTTTTTTGCTTTAATCTGCGTTTCAACGCGTAAAACAGCATAAAACGACGAAATTTTTTATTATTCGTTTTATTAATATTGCGTCTATTTGAACGATTTCAACGATCAAAATGCTTGAAAATGCTTATTTTAGCAAAAACAGCACGTGTTTGAGCTTTTATTCTGGCGTTTTAACGCAAGTAAAACAGCATAAAAACGACGAAATTTTTATTATTCGTTTTTATTTTATTGCGTCTATTTTGAACGATTTCAACGATCTGTACGCTGAAAATGCTTATTATTTTAGCAAACAGCACGTTTTGAGTTTTAATCTGCGTTTCTTAACGCGTAAAACAGCATAAAAACGACGAATTTTATTATTCGTTTTTATTAATATTGCTTCTATTTGAACGATTTCAACGATCTAAAATGCTTTGAAAATGCTTATTTTAGCGAAAACAGCATGTTTTGAGCTTTAATCTGCGTTTTTAACGCGTAAAAACAGCATAAAAACGACGAAATTTTGTATTATCTGTTTTTATTAATATTGCGTCTATTTGAACGATTTCAACGATCTAAAAATGCTTGAAAATGCTTATTTTAGCAAAAACAGCACGTTTTGAGCTTTATTCTGCGTTTTAACGCGTAAAACAGCATAAAAACGACGAAATTTTATTATTCCGTTTTTATTTTATTGCGTCTATTTGAACGATTTCCAACGATCTAAAATGCTTGAAAATAAGCTTATTTTACAAAACAGCACGTTTTGAGCTTTTAATCTGCGTTTTAACGCGTAAAACAGCATAAAACGACGAAATTTTTTATTATTCGTTTTTATTAATATTGCGTCTATTTGAACGATTTCCCAATTGGGATCTAAAATGCTTGAAAAATGCTTATTTTAGCAAAATACACGTTTTGAGTTTTATTCTGCGTTTTAACGCGTAAAACAGCATAAAAACGACGAAATTTTTATTATTCGTTTTTTTATTTTATTGCGTCTATTTGAACGATTTCCCAACGATCTAAAATGCTTGAAAATACTTATTTTAGCAAAACAGCACGTTTTGAGCTTTAATCTGCGTTTAACTCGGTAAAAACAAAGCATAAAAAACGACGAATTTTATTATTCGTTTATTAATATTGCTTCCTATTGGAAACGATTTCAACGATCTAAAAATGCTTGAAAATGCTTATTTTAGCAAAACAGCACGTTTTGAGTGCTTTAATCTGCGTTTTAACGCGCGTAAAAACAGCATAAAAACGACGATTTTTTTTATTATTCGTTTTTTATTAATATTGCTTCTATTTAAAACGATTTCAACGATCTAAAAATGCTTGAAAAATGCTTATTTTAGCAAAACACGTTTTGAGCTAAATCTGCGTTAACGCGTAAAACAGCATGCGCGACGAAATTTTTATTATTCGTTTTATTAATATTGCTTCTATTTGAAATCGTGATTTCAACGATCTAAAATGCTTGAAAATGCGCTTATTTGTGCTAAAAACAGCACGTTTTGAGCTTTAATCTGCGTTTAACAAAACAGCATGTAAAACGACGAATTTTTTATTATTCGTTTTATTAATATTGCGTCTATTTGAATGATTTCAACGATCTAAAAATGCTTTAAAAATGCTTTCTTATTTTAGCAAAACAGCACGTTTTGAGCTTTAAGAAGCGTTTTAACGCGTAAAACAGCATAAAATGACGAAATTTTTATTATTCGTTTTTATTAATATTGCGTCTATTTGAAACGATTTCAACGATCTAAAATGCTTGAAAATGCTTATTTTTGCAAAACAGCACGTTTTGAGTTTAATCTGCGTTTAACGCGTAAAACAGCATAAAAGACGAATTTTTATTATTCGTTTTTATTACTATTGTTTATTTGAACGATTTCAATGATCGTACGCATGAAATGCTTACGGGGCAAAAACAGTTAACGTTTTGAGCTTTTTAATCTGCATTTTAACGCGTAAAACAGCATAAAAACGACGAAATTTTTATTATTCGTTTTATTAATATTGCACTATTTGAACGATTTCAACGATCTAAAATACTTGAAAATGCTTATTTTAGCAAAAGAGCACGTTTTGAGTTTTAATCTGCGTTTTAACGCGCGTAAACAGTAAAAACGTCGAATTTTTTTTATTATTTGTTTTTATTAATATTGCTTCTATTTGGAACGATTTCCCAACGGATCAAAATTGAAAATGCTTATTTGTGCTAAAACAGCACGCGGAGCTTTAATCTGCGTTTTAACGCGTAAACAGCATAAAAACGAGACGAATTTTTATTATTCGTTTTTATTAATATTGCGTCTACTTAAAACGATTTCAAATCCATCTAAAATGCTTGAAAATGCTTATTTTAAAGCAAAACAGCACGTTTTGAGTTTTAATCTGCGTTTTAACGCGTAAAACAGCATAAAAACGACGAATTTTTATTAATCGTTTTTATTAATATTGCTTCTATTTTGAACGATTTCAACGATCTAAAAAATGCTTGAAAATGAAGCTTATTTTAGCAAAACAGCACGTTTTGAGCTTTATTCCCGCGTTTTAACGCGTAAACAGCATAAAACGACGAAATTTTTATTATTCCGTTTTATTAATATTGCGTCCATTTGAACGATTTCAACGATCTAAAATGCTTCTTTGAAAATGCTTATTTAAAGCAAAAACAAAGCACAAATGTTTTGAGCTTTAATCTGCGTTTTAACGCGTAAAACAGCATAAAACGACGAATTTTTATTATTCGTTTTATTAATATTGCCTCTATTTGAACGATTTCGGATCACAAATGCTTGAAAATGCTTATTTAGCAAAACAGCACGTTTTGAGCTTTAATCTGCGTTTTAACGCGTAAAACAGCATAAAACGACGAAATTTTATTATTCCGTTTTTATTAATATTGCGTCTATTTGAACGATTTCAACGATCTAAAATGCTTGAAAATGTTATTTTAGCAAAACAGCACGTTTTGAGCTTTAATCTGCGTTTTAACGCGTAAAACAGCATAAAACGACGAATTTTTTATTAATCGTTTTTTAATATTGCTTCTATTTGAACGATTTCAACGATCTAAAATGCTTGAAAAGCTATTTTAGCAAAACAGCACGTTTTGAGCTTTATTCTGCGTTTTAACGCGTAAAACAGCATAAAACGACGAAATTTTTATTATTCGTTTTTTATTAATATTGCGTCTATTTGAACGATTTCAACGATCTAAAATACTTGAAAATGCTTATTTTAGCAAAACAGCACGTTTTGAGCTTTTAATCAGCGTTTTAACGCGTAAAACAGCATAAAACGACGAAATTTTTATTATTCGTTTTTATTAATATTGCGTCTATTTGAACGATTTCAACGATTTAAAAATGCTTGAAAATGCTTATTTTAGCAAAACAGCACGTTTTGAGTTTTTATTCTGCGTTTTAACGCGTAAAACAGCATAAAACGACGAAATTTTTATTATTCGTTTTTTATTATATTGCTTCTATTTGAACGATTTCAACGATCTAAAATGCTTGAAAATGATTATTTTAGCAAAACAGCACGTTTGGTTTTATTCTGCGTTTTAACGCGTAAAACAGCATAAAAAACGACGAAATTTTATTATTCGTTTTTATTAATATTGCGTCTATTTGAACGATTTCAACGATCTAAAATGCTTAAAAATGCTTATTTTAGCAAAACAGCACTTTTTGAGTTTTTAATCTGCGTTTTAACGCGTAAAACAGCATAAAAACGACGAAATTTTTATTATTCGTTTTTATTTATTGCGTCTATTTGAACGATTTCAACGATCTAAAATGCTTGAAAATGCTTATTTTAGCAAAACAGCACGTTTTGAGCTTTATTCTGCGTTTTAACGCGGTAAAACAGCATAAAAACGACGAAATTTTTATTATTCGTTTTATTAATATTGCGTCTATTTGAACGATTTCAACGATCTAAAATGCTTAAAATGCTTATTTTAGCAAAACAGCACGTTTTGAGCTTTAATCAGCGTTTTAACGCGTAAAACAGCATAAAAACGACGAAATTTTTATTATTCGTTTTTATTAATATTGCGTCTATTTGAACGATTTCAACGATCTAAAATGCTTGAAAATGCTTATTTTAACAAAACAGCACGTTTTGAGCCTTAATCTGCGTTTTAATGCGTAAAACAGCATAAAACGACGAATTTGTTATTATTCGTTTTTATTAATATTGCGTCTATTTAAACGATTTCAACGATTTAAAATGCTTGAAAATGCTTTATTTTAGCAAAACAGCACGTTTTGAGCTTTAATCTGCGTTTTAACGCGTAAAAACAGCATAAAAACGATGAAATTTTTATTATTCGTTTTTATTTATTGCATCTATTTGAACGATTTCAACGATCTAAAATGCTTGAAAATGCTTATTTTAGCAAAACAGCACGTTTTGAGCGTTAATCTGCGTTTTAACGCGTAAAACAGCATAAAACGACGAATTTTTTATTATTCGTTTTTATTAATATTGCTTCTATTTGAACGATTTCAACGATCTAAAATGCTTGAAAATGCTTATTTTAGCAAAACAGCACGTTTTGAGCTTTTATTCTGCGTTTTAACGCGTAAAACAGCATAAAAACGACGAAATTTTTATTATTCGTTTTTATTAATATTGCGTCTATTTGAACGATTTCAACGATCTAAAATGCTTGAAAATGCTTATTTTAGCAAAACAGCACGTTTTGAGCTTTAATCTGCGTTTTAACGCGTAAAACAGAAAAAAAATGACGATTTTTTATTATTCGTTTTTATTAATATTGCTTCTATTTAAAACGATTTCAACGATCTAAAAATGCTTGAAAATGCTTATTTTAGCAAAACAGCACGTTTTGAGCTTTAATCTGCGTTTTAACGCGTAAACAGCATAAAAGGACAAAATTTTTTATTATTCGTTTTTATTAATATTGCTTCTATTTGAACGATTTCAACGATCTAAAATGCTTAAAATGCTTATTTTAAAGCAAAACAGACGTTTTGAGTTTAATCTGCGTTTTAACGCGTAAATCAGCATAAAAAGACGAATTTTTATTATTCGTTTTTATTAATATTGCTTCTATTTGAACGATTTCAACGATCTAAAATGCAAATGCTTATTTTAAAAACAGCAGTTTTGAGCTTTAATCAGCTTTTTTAACGCGAAAAAACACATAAAAAGACGAAATTTTTTTTATTCTTTTTTATTAAATTCGTCTATTTGAACGATTTCAACGATTTTTGCAAAAATGCTTATTTTAG
>NW_027046647.1:0-22362 GCF_025399875.1 Dalotia coriaria | reverse complement strand
TCTGCGTTTAACGCGTAAAACAACATAAAACAACGAAGATTTTTATTATTCGTTTTTATTTTTATTGCGTCTATTTGAACGTTCAACGATCTAAAATGCTTGAAAATCTTATTTTAGCAAAACAGCGCGATTTTGAGCTTTAATCACGTTTTAACGCGTTAAACCGCATAAAAACGACATTTTTATTATTCGTTTTTATTAATATTGCTTCCTATTTGGTGGTTTCCAACGATCTAAAATGCTTGAAAAATGCTTGTTTAGCAAAACAGCGTTTGAGCTTTAATCTGCGTTTTTAACGTGTAAAACAGCATAAAACGGTAATTTTTATTATTCGTTTTTATTTATATTGCTTCTATTTGAACGATTTATTGATCTAAATGCTTGAAAATGCCTTATTTATAAAACAGCACGTTTTGAGCTTAAATCTGCGTTTAACTTGCGTAAAACAGCATAAAAACGACGAAATTTTTATTATTCGTTTTTATTATGTACTTCTATTTGAATGATTTTAAACGATCTAAAATGCTTGAAAAATGCTTATTTAAGCAAAACAGCGTTTGAGCTTTAATCTGCGTTTTAACGCGTAAAACAGCATAAAACGACAGAATTTTTTATTATTCGTTTTTATTAATAATGCTTCTATTTGAACGATTTCAACGATCACAAAAATGCTTGAAAATGCTTATTTTAGCAAAACAGCACGTTTTTGAGCTTTAATCTGCGTTTTAACGCGCGTAAAACAGCATAAAACGACGAATTTTTATTATTCGTTTTTTTATTAATATTGCGTCTATTTGAACGATTTCCAACGATCTAAAATGCTTGAAAATGCGCTTGTACAGCAAAACAGCTACCGTTTGCGAGCTTTAATCAGCAGCGTTTTTAACGCGTAAACAGCATAAAAGGACAGAGAATTTTTTTTATTCGTTTTTTATTAATATTGCGTCTATTGAACAATTTCAGCGATAAATGCTTGAAATACTTATTTAACAAAACAGCACGTTTTGGCGCAATCTGCGTTTTAACGTAAACAGCTTATAAAACGACGAATTTTTATTGTCGTTTTCTTAGTAATACTTCTATTTGAACGATTTCAGCGTCTAAAATGGCAGAAATACTTATTTTAGCAAAACAGCGCGTTTTGAGCTTTAATCCTGCGTTTAACGCGTAAAACAGCATAAAAGTGACGAAATTTTATTATTCGTTTTTATTAATGTGCGCCTATTTGAACGATTTCAACGATGCAAATGCTTGAAAATACTTATTTTAGCGGCAAAACAGCGCGTTTGAGCTTTAATTCGCCGCGGTTTTGCCAGCTTGCTTAAAACCAGCGTAAAGAGCGGCAGAATTTTTCCTGTTAATTCGTTTTTTATTTTGTGCGTCTATTTGAACGATTTCAACGATCAAATGCTTGAAAATGCTTATTTTAGCAAAACAGCACGTTTTGAGCTTTAATCTGCGTTTTAACGCGTAAAACAGCATAAAACGACGAATTTTTATTATTCGTTTTTTATTAATGCTTTCTTCTATTTGAACAGTTCAACGATCGTCTTGAAAATCACTTATTTTAGCAAAACAGCACGTTTGAGCTTTAATCTGCGTTTAACGTAAAACAGCATAAAAACAACAGAAATTTTATTATTTCGTTTTATTAATGTTACTTCATTTGAACGATTGCAACGATCTAAAATGCTTAAGAAAATGCTTGACATTTAGCAAAACTGCACACACGTTTTGAGCTTAATCTGCGTTTAACGCGTAAAACAACATAAAACGACAGGTACTTTATTATTCGTTTTATTAATATGCTTCTATTTGAACGATTTCAACGATCTAAAATGCTTAGAAATGCTTATTTTTAGCAAAACAGCACGTTTTGAGCTTTAATCACCAACGTTTTAACGCGTAAAACAACATAAAACGACGAAGATTTTTTATTATTCGTTTTTTATTAATATTGCTTCTATTTAAAAAACGATTTCAACAATCTAAAATGCTTGAAATGCTTATTTTAGCAAAACAGCACGTTTGAGCTTTAATCTGCGTTTAACGCGTAAAACAGCATAAAAACGACAGATTTTTATTCGTTTTTATTAATATTACCTTCTATTTGAACGGTTCAACGATCTAAAATGCTTGAAAATGCTTAAACTGCTGGCTCTTTGATTTTGAGCAAATACGTTTTAACGCGTAAAACAGCATAAAACGACGAAATTTTATTATTCGTTTTATTAATGTGCGTCTATTTGAACGATTTCAACGATCCTAAAATAGCAGAAAATGCTTATTTTAGCAAAACAGCACGTTTTGAGCTTTATTCTGCGTTTTTAACGCGTAAAACAACATAAAAACGACAGAATT
Source organism: Dalotia coriaria (assembly GCF_025399875.1). Lineage (NCBI taxonomy): Eukaryota > Metazoa > Arthropoda > Insecta > Coleoptera > Staphylinidae > Dalotia > Dalotia coriaria. The sequence goes on along the minus strand of NW_027046647.1, from coordinate 20,001 downwards.
TTTATTATAGTTTTTACTTTTATTGCGTCTATTTGAACGATTTTCAACGATCTAAAATGCTTGAAAATGCTTATATTAGCAAAACGGCACGTTTTGAGCTTTAATCTGCGTTTAACGCGTAAACAGCATAAAAACGACGAATTTTTATTATTCGTTTTATTAATATTGCGTCTATTTGAACGATTTCAACGATCTAAAATGCTTGAAAATGCTTATTTTTAGCAAAACAGCGTTTTGAGCTTTTAATCTGCGTTTTAACGCGTAAAACAGCGCATAAAACGACGAATTTTTTATTATTCGTTTTTATTAATGTACTTCTATTTGAACGATTTCAACGATCTAAAATGCTTGAAAATAGCATTTTTAGCAAAACAGCACGTTTTGAACTTTAATCACCGCGTTTAACGCGTAAAGAGCAACATAAAACGACAGATTTTTATTGTCGTTTTGCCCAGTAATATTGCTTCTATTTGGACGATTTCAACGATCTAAAATGCTTGAAAATGCTGGCGCAGCAAAACAGCACGTTTGACCTTTAATCTGCGTTTTAGCGTAAAACAACTTATAAAACGATTTTTGTATTCGTTTTTTATTAATATTACTTTTACGTCCTGTTGAACGATTTCAACGATCTAAATGCTTGAAAATGCTTATTTTAGCAAAACAGCACGTTTGAGCTTTAATCAGCGTTTTAACGTAAAACAACCATAAAAGGACAGGGGTACATTATTCGTTTTATTAATATTGCGTCTATTTGAACGATTTCAGCGATCTAAAATGCTTGAAAATGCTTATTTAACAAAACAGCACGTTTTGAGCTTTAATCTCCGTTTTAACGCGTAAAACAGCATAAAACGACGAATTTTTTTATTATTCGTTTTTATTAATATTAGCTATTTGAACGATTTCAACGTCTAAAATCGCGAAATTGCTTATTTTTAGCAAAACAGCACGTTTTGAAGGCTTTAATCTGCGTTTTAACGCGTAAAAACAGCATAAAACGACAGAATTTTTTATTATTCGTTTTTATTAATGTGCGTCTATTTGCACGATTTCAACGATCTAAAATGCTTGAAAATGCTTATTTTAGCAAAACCGCACGTTTTGAGCTTTATTCTGCGTTTTAACGCGTAAAACAGCATAAAACGACGAAATTTTTACGGTATTCGTTTTTTATTTTTATTGCGTCTATTTGAACGATTTCAACGATCTAAAATGCTGGAAAATGCTTATTTTAGCAGCAAAACAACGTTTTGAGCTTTATTCTGCGTTTTTAATGCGTAAAACAGCAAAACGACGAAATTTTATTATTCGTTTTTATTAATATTGCTTCTATTTGAACGATTTCAACGATCTAAAATGCTTGAAAATGCTTATTTTAGCAAAACAGCGCGTTTTGGCGGAGCTTTAATCTGCGTTTTTAACGCGTAAGAACAGCATAAAACGGCGATTTTTTATTATTCGTTTTATTAATATTGGCTTCTATTTAGCGAACGATTTCAACGAATAAATGCTTGAAAATGCTTATTTTAGCAAAACAGCACGTTTTGAGCTTTTAATCCGTTTTAACGCGTAAAACAGCATAAAACGACGAATTTTTTTATTATTCGTTTTTGTTAATACTGCTTCTATTTGAACGATTTCAACGATCTAAAATGCTTGAAAATGCTTATTTTAAGCAAAACAGCACGTTTTGAGCTTTAATCTGCGTTTAACGCGTTAAACAGCATAAAACCAGCTTAAATTTTTTAAGTATTCGTTTTTATTAATAGTAGCTTCTATTTGGTTGATTTCCAGCGATCTAAATGCTTGAAAGTAGCATTTAGCAAAACAGCGCGATTTTGAGCTTTTAATCTGCGTTTAACGCCTAAAACAGCGCATAAAACGACAAATTTTTATTATTCGTTTTTATTAATATTGCGATCTATTTGAACAATTTCAACGATCTAAAATGCTTGAAAATGCTTATTTTACTTACAGCAAAAGCAGCGCGATTTGGAAGCTTATTCTGCGATTTTAACTTGCGTAGAGCGGCAAACAATTTTTATTATTCGTTTTTATTTTTATTGCGTCTATTTGAACGGTTAACGATCTAAAATGCTGGAAAATGCTTGTACAGCAAAACAGCACGTTTTGAGCTTTATTCTGCGTTTTAACGTGGCAGCATAAAACGACGAATTTTATTATTCGTTTTTTATTAATATTTAACTTCTATTTGAACGATTTCAACGATCTAAAATGCTTGAAAATGCTTATTTTAGCAAAACAGCACGTTTTTGAGCCAATCTGCGTTTTAACGCGTAAAACAGCATAAAAGCGACGATTTTTTGTATTGTTTTATTAATGTAGCACCTGGTGGGCGAGATTTCAACGATCTAAAATGCTTGAAAATGCTTATTTTACAGCAAAAACGGCGCGATTTGCAGGCTTTAATCTGCGATTTTAACGCGTAAGCAGCATAAAACGACGAATTTTTTTTATTATTCGTTTTTTTTATCAATATTTAACTATTTGAACGATTTCAGCGATCTAAATGCTTGAAAATGCTTATTTATGAAAACAGCACGTTTGAAGGCTTTAATCTGCGTTTTAACGCGTAAAACAGCATAAAACGACAATTTTTATTATTCGTTTTTATTAATGTACGTCCTATTTAGACGATTTCAACGATGATCTAAAATGCTTGAAAATGCCTTTGCCAAAACCCAGCACGTTGGGCTTTAATCTGCGTTTAACGCGTAAAACAACACAAAACGACAGAAATTTTACATTATTCGTTTTTATTAATGTGCTTCTATTTGAACGATTTCAACGATCTAAAATGCTTGAAAATGCTTATTTAGCAAAACAGCGCATTGAGCTTTTAATCTGCGTTTTAACGCGTAAAGCAACGTAAAAACGACAGATTTTTATTATTTGTTTTATTAATATTACGTCTATTTGAACGATTTCAATGATCTAAAATGCTTGAAAATGCTTATTTTAGCAAAGGCGGCACGTTTGAGCTTTACAATCAGCGTTTTAACTTGCGTAAAGAGCAGCATAAAAACAGCAGAATTTTATTCGTTTTATTAATATTGCGTCTATTTGGGCAATTTCAACGATCTAAAAGATGTGAAAATGCTTATTTAGCAAAACAACGTTTGAGCTTTAATCTGCGTTTTAACGCCAAACAACCGTAAAACGGTGAAATTTTATTATTCGTTTTATTAATATTGCGTCTATTTGAACGATTTCAACGATCTAAAATGCTTGAAAATACTTATTTAGCAAAACAGCACGTTTGGAAGCTTTATTCTGCGTTTAACGCGTAAAACAGCATAAAACGGCAAATTTTATTATTCGTTTTATTTTATTGCGTCTATTTGAACAATTTCAACGATCGTCTTGAAATGCTTAGTTTAGCAAAACAGCGTTTGAGTTTTAATCTGCGTTTAACATAGGCGACATAAAACGGTAGATTACGGTAGTCGTTTTATTAATATTGCTTCTATTTGAACGATTTCCAACGATCTAAAATGCTTAGAAAATGCTTATTTTAGCAAAACAGCACGTTTTGGGCGCAATCTGCGTTTTGACGCGTGGAAGCAGCATAAAAACGACGAAATTTTCATTATTCGTTTTTATTAATATTGCGTCTGTTGAACATTTCAACGATCTAAAATGCTTGAAGTAGCGGCTGCTTGACGGCACGTTTTGAGCTTTAATCTGCGTTTTTAACGCGTGGAAACAGCATAAAAAACGACGAATTTTTATTATTCGTTTTTGTTAATATTGCTTCTATTTGAATGATTTCATCGATCTAAATCGCGAAAATGCTTGTTTAGCAAAACAGCACGTTTTGAGCTTTAATCTGCGTTTCACGCGTAAAACAGCTTTATAAAACGACGAATTTTTATTATTCGTTTTTATTAATGTGCTTCTATTTGAACGATTTCAACGATCTAAAATGCTTGAAAAGTAACTTATTTTAGCAAAACAGCACGTTTTGAGCTTTAATCTGCGTTTTAACGCGTAAAATATAGAAATGACAATTTTTATTGTTCGTTTTTATTAATATTGCTTCTATTTAAACGGTTTCGCTTGATCTAAAATGGCGAAAATACTTATTTTTAGCAAACAGCACGTTTGAGCTTTTAATCTGCGTTTTAACAGGTAAAACAGCGCCAAAACGACAGAGAATTTTTATTATTCGTTTTTATTAATGTGCTTCTATTTGAACAATTTTAACGATCTAAAATGCTTGAAAATGCGCATATTTTTAGCAAACAGCACGTTCACAGGCTTTAATCTGCGTTTAACGCGTAAACAGCATAAGAACGACGAAATTTTTTATTATTTGTTTTATTAATATTGCGTCTATTTGAACGATTTCAACGATCTAAAATGCTTGAAAATGCTTATTTTAGCAAAACAGCACGTTTTGAGCTTTTAATCCAGCGTTTTAACGCGTAAAACAGCATAAAACGACGAAATTTTTATTATTCGTTTTTTATTAATGTGCGTCTATTTGAACGATTTCAACGATCTGCGTAAAACAGCACCGAAACGACGGTACTTATTATTCGTTTTTTTATTAATGTTGCTTCCTGTTGAACGATTTCAACGATCTAAAATGCTTGAAAATGCTTATTTTTAGCAAAACAGCACGTTTGAGCTTTAATCATACGTTTTAACGCGTAAAACAGCATAAAACGACGATTTTTATTATTCGTTTTTTATTTAATCTTGCTTCTATTTAGACGATTTCAACGATCTAAAATGCTTGAAAATGCTTATTTTAGCAAAACAGCACGTTTTGAAGGCTTTTAATCTGCGTTTAACGCGTAAAACAGCATAAAACGACAGATTTTTTATTATTCGAACATCAATGTAGCTATTTGAACGATTTCAACGATCTAAAATGCTTGAAAATGCTTATTTTATGAAACAGCACGTTTGAGCTTTAATCTGCGTTTTAACGCGTAAAACAACGCTATAAAACGACGAATTTACTTATTATTCGTTTATTAATATTGCGTCTATTTGAACGATTTCCAACGATCTAAAATGGCAGAAAATGCTTATTTTAGCAAAACAGCACGTTTTGAGCTTTAAATGCGTTTTAACGCGTAAAATGACATAAAAACGACGAAATTTTATTATTCGTTTTTTATTAATATTGCTTCTATTTGAACGATTTCAACGATCTAAAATGCTTGAAAATGCTTATTTTAGCAAAACAGCGCGTTTTGAGCTTTAATCTGCGTTTTAACGCGTAAAACAGCGTAAAACGACAGATTTTATTATTTGTTTTTTATTAATAAAGTCTATTTTGAACGATTTCAGTAAAATGCTTGAAAATGCTTATTTTTAGCAAAACAGCACGTTTTGAGCTTTAATCATCGTTTTAACGCGCGTAAAACAGCATAAAAAGCATGAAATTTTTATTATTCGTTTTTATTAATATTGCGTCTATTTGAACGATTTCCAGCGATCTAAAATGCTTGAAAATGCTTATTTTAGCAAAACAGCACGTTTTGAGCTTTAATCTGCGTTTAACGCATAAAACAGCATAAAACGATGAAATTTTATTATTCGTTTTTTATTAATATTGCGTCTATTTGAACGATTTCAACGATCTAAAATGCTTGAAAATGCTTATTTTAGCAAAACAGCACGTTTTGGGCTTTATTCTGCGTTTAACGCGTAAAACAACATAAAACGACGAATTTTTATTATTCGTTTTTATTTTTTATTTGCATCTATTTGAACGATTTCAACGATCCTAAAATGTTGAAATGCTTATTTTAGCAAAACAGCACGTTTGGAGAAGCACAATCTGCGTTTTAACGCGTAAAACAGCCTTTATAAAACGACAAATTTTATTATTCGTTTTATTAATGTGCGATCTATTTGAACGGTTCAACGATCTAAAATGGCGGTATTTATTTTAGCAAAACAGCGCACGGGCTTTTATTCTGCGTTTTAACGCGTAAAACATCATAAAAACGACAAGGAATTTTTATTATTCGTTTTTATTTTTATGCGTCTATTTAGCAGACGATTTCAACGATCTAAAATGCTTGAAAATGCTTATTTTAGCAAAACAGCACGTTTTGAGCTTTAATCAGCGTTTTTAACGCGTAAAACAGCATAAAACGACAGACTTTTATTATTCGTTTTATTAATATTGCGTCTATTTGAACGATTTCAACGATCTAAAATGCTTGAAAATGCTTATTTTAGCAAAACAACGTTTTGAGCTTTAATCTGCGTTTAACGCGTAAAACGCTTAAAAAAAAAACGAAATTTTTATTATTCGTTTTTATTAATATTGCTTCTATTTGAACGATTTCACGATCTAAATGCTTGAAATGCTTATTTTAGCAAAACAGCACGTTTAAGCTTTAATCAGCGTTTTAACACGTAAAACAGCATAAAAACAACAAATTTATTATTCGCTTTTATTAATATTGCGTCTATTTGAACGATTTCAACGATCAAAATGCTTGAAAATGCTTATTTTACAAACAGCACGTTTTGAGCTTTAATCTGCGTTTAACGCGTAAAACAGCATAAAACGACGAATTTTATTATTCGTTTTTATTAATATTGCTTCTATTGAGCGATTTCGACGATCTAAAATGCTTGAAAATGCTTATTTTAGCAAAACAGCACGTTTTGAGCTTTAATCTGCGTTTAACGCGTAAAACAGCATAAAACGATGAAATTTTTATTATTCGTTTTCATTAATATTGCGTCTATTTGAACGATTTCAACGATTTAAAATGCTTGAAAATGCTTATTTTAGCAAAACAGCACGTTTGAGCTTTATTCGCATTTTAACGCGTAAAACAGCATAAAACGACGAAATTTTATTATTCGTTTTATTAATATTGCATCTATTTGAACGATTTCAATGATCTAAAATGCTTGAAAATGCTTATTTTAGCAAAACAGCACGTTTGAGCTTTATTCTGCGTTTTAACGCGTAAAACAGCATAAAACGACGAAATTTTATTATTCGTTTTTATTTTTGCGTCTATTTGAACGATTTCAACGATCTAAAATGCTTGAAAATGCTTATTTTAGCAAAACAGCATGTTTTGAGTTTTAATCTGCGTTTTAACGCGTAAAACAGCAAAAAAACGACGAATTTTTATTATTCGTTTTTATTAATATTGCTTCTATTTGAACGATTTCAACGATCTAAAATGCTTGAAAATGCTTATTTTAGCAAAACAGCACGTTTTGAGCTTTATTCTGCGTTTTAACGCGTAAAACAGCATAAAACGACGAAATTTTTATTATTCGTTTTTATTAATATTGCTTCTATTTGAACGATTTCAACGATCTAAAATGCTTGAAAATGCTTATTTTAGCAAAACAGCACGTTTTGAGCTTTAATCTGCGTTTTAACGCGTAAAACAGCATAAAACGACGATTTTTTATTATTCGTTTTTATTAATCTTGCTTCTATTTGAACGATTTCAACGATCTAAAATGCTTGAAAATGCTTATTTTAGCAAACAGCACGTTTTGAGCTTTAATCTGCGTTTTAACGCGTAAAACAGCATAAAAACGACAATTTTTATTATTCGTTTTTATAATATTGCTTCTATTTGAACGATTTCAACGATCTAAAATGCTTGAAAATGCTTATTTTAGCAAAACAGCACGTTTTGAGCTTTAATCTGCGTTTTAACGCGTAAAACAGCATAAAACGACGAATTTTTATTATTCGTTTTTATTAATATTGCGTCTATTTGAACGATTTCAACGATCTAAAATGCTTGAAAATGCTTATTTTAGCAAAACAGCACGTTTTGAGCTTTAATCTGCGTTTTAACGCGTAAAACAGCATAAAACGACGAAATTTTATTATTCGTTTTATTAATATTGCTTCTATTTGAACGATTTCAACGATCTAAAATGCTTGAAAATGCTTATTTTAGCAAAACAGCACGTTTGAGCTTTAATCTGCGTTTTAACGCGTAAAACAGCTAAAACGACGAATTTTTATTATTGTTTTTATTAATATTGCGTCTATTTGAACGATTTCAACGATCTAAAATGCTTGAAAATGCTTATTTTAGCAAAACAGCACGTTTTGAGCTTTAATCTCGTTTTAACGCGTAAAACAGCATAAAACGACGAAATTTTATTATTCGTTTTTATTAATATTGCTCTATTTGAACGATTTCAACGATCTAAAATGCTTGAAAATGCTTATTTTAGCAAAACAGCCGTTTTGAGCTTTATCTGCGTTTTAACGCGTAAAACAGCATAAAACGACGAAATTTTTATTATTCGTTTTTATTTATTGCGTCTATTTGAACGATTTCAACGATCTAAAATGCTGAAAATGCTTATTTTAGCAAAACAGCAGTTTTGAGTTTAATCTGCGTTTAACGCGTAAACAGCAAAAACGACGAATTTTATTATTCGTTTTTATTATATTGCTTCTATTTGAACGATTTCAACGATCTTGCGAAAATGCTTATTTTAGCAAAACAGCACGTTTGGTTTATTCGGAACGCGTAAAACAGCATAAAACGACGAATTTTTATTATTCGTTTTTTTTATTTTCTATTTAACGTTTCAACGTCTAAATGCTTGAAAATGCTTATTTAGCAAAACAGCACGTTTTGAGTTTTAATCTGCTTTTTAAACCCGTAAAACAGCAAAAAGCGATTTATTATTGCTTTTATTAATCTTGCTTCTATTTAACGATTTCAACGATCTAAAAATGCTTGAAAAGTTATTTTGCAAAAGCAGTTTTATTAATTGCGCTTTTAACGCGAAAATGCTAAAAAAAACGATTTTTAATTCTTTTTTATAATATTGCTTCTATTTGAACGTTCAACGATCTAAATGCTTGAAAATGCTTATTTTAGCAAAACAGCACGTTTTGAGCTTTAATCTGCGTTTTAACGCGTAAAACAGCATAAAACGACGAATTTTTTATATTCGTTTTTATTAATATTGCTCTATTTGAACGATTTCAACGATTAAATGCTTGAAAATGCTTATTTTAGCAAAACAGCACGTTTTGAGCTTTTAATCTGCTTTTTAACGCGTTAAACAGCATAAAAACGACGAATTTTTTATTATTCGTTTTTATTAATATTGCTTCTTTTTTGAACGATTTCAACGATCTAAAATGCTTGAAAATATTATTTTAGCAAAACAGCACGTTTTAAGCTTTAATCAGCGTTTTTAACACGTAAAACAGCAAAAAAACAACGAAATTTTTATTATTCGCTTTTTATTAATATTGCGTCTATTTGAACGATTTCAAGGGATCTAAAATGTTTTGAAAATGCTTATTTTAGAAAAACAGCACGTTTTGAGCTTTAATCTGCGTTTTAACGCGTAAAACACATAAAAACGACGAATTTTTATATTCGTTTTATTAATATTGCTTCTATTTGAACGATTTCGACGATCTAAAATGCTTGAAAATGCTTATTTTAGCAAAACAGCACTTTTTGGGAGCTTTAATCTGCGTTTTAACGCGTAAAACAGCATAAAACGATGAAATTTTATTATTCTTTTTTCATTAATATTGCGTCTATTTGAACGATTTCAACGATTTAAAATGCTTGAAAATGCTTATTTAGCAAACAGCACGTTTTGAGCTTTATTCTGCGTTTTAACGCGTAAACAGCATAAAAACGACGAAATTTTATTATTCTTTTTTTTATTAATATTGCATCTATTTGAACGATTTCAATGATCTAAAATGCTTGAAAATGCTTATTTTAGCAAAACAGCACTTTTTTGAGCTTTATTCTGCGTTTTAACGCGTAAAACAGCATAAAAACGACGAAATTTTATTATTCGTTTTTATTTTTATTGCGTTTTATTTGAACGATTTCAACGATCTAAAATGCTTGAAATGCTTATTTTAGCAAAACAGCATGTTTTGAGTTTTTAATCTGCGTTTTAACGCGTAAAACAGCAAAAACGACGAATTTTTTATTCTTTTTTTATTAATATTGCTTCTATTTGAACGATTTCAACGATCTAAACTGCTTGAAAATGCTTATTTTAGCAAAAAGCACGTTTTGGAGCCTTAATCTGCGTTTTGACGCGTAAAACAGCATAAAACGACGAAATTTTTATTATTCGTTTTTATTAATATTGCTTCTATTTGAACGATTTCAACGATCTAAAATGCTTGAAAATGCTTATTTTAGCAAAACAGCACGTTTTGAGCTTTAATCTGCGTTTTAACGCGTAAAACAGCACTAAAACGACGATTTTTATTATTCGTTTTTATTAATCTTGCTTCTATTTGAACGTTTCAACGATCTAAAATCCCGAAAATGCTTATTTAGCAAAAACAGCACGTTTTATTTAATCTGCGTTTTAACGCGTAAAACAGCATAAAACGACGAATTTTCTATTATTCGTTTTTTATCAATATTGCTTCTATTTGAACGATTTCAACGATCTAAAATGCTTGAAAATGCTTATTTTAGCAAAACAGCACGTTTTGAGCTTTAATCTGCGTTTTAACGCGAAAACAGCAAAAAAAAACGACGAATTTTTATTATTCGTTTTTATTAATATTGCGTCTATTTGAACGATTTCAACGATCTAAAATGCTTGAAAATGCTTATTTTAGCAAAACAGCACGTTTTGAGCTTTAATCTGCGTTTTAACGCGTAAAACAGCATAAAAACGACGAAATTTTTATTATTCGTTTTTATTAATATTGCGTCTATTTGAACGATTTCAACGATCTAAAATGCTTGAAAATGCTTATTTTAGCAAAAACAGCACGTTTTGAGCTTTATTCTGCGTTTTAACGCGTAAAACAGCATAAAACGACGAAATTTTTATTATTCGTTTTTATTTTATTGCGTCTATTTGAACGATTTCAACGATCTAAAATGCTTGAAAATGCTTATTTTAGCAAAACAGCACGTTTTGAGCTTTAATCTGCGTTTTAACGCGTAAAACAGCATAAAAACGACAAAACTTTTATTATTCGTTTTTATTAATATTGCGTCTATTTGAACGATTTCAACGATCTAAAATGCTTGAAAATGTTTTATTTTAGCAAAACAGCACGTTTTGAGCTTTAATCGCGTTTTAACGCGTAAAACAGCATAAAACGACGAATTTTTATTATTCGTTTTTATTAATATTGCTTCTATTTGAACGATTTCAACGATCTAAAATGCTTGAAAATGCTTATTTTAGCAAAACAGCACGTTTTAGCTTTAATCTGCGTTTTAACGCGTAAAACAGCATAAAACGACGAAATTTTTATTATTCGTTTTATTAATATTGCGTCTATTTGAACGATTTCAACGATCTAAAATGCTTGAAAATGCTTATTTTAGCAAAACAGCACATTTTGAGTTTTAATCTGCGTTTTAACGCGTTAAACAGCATAAAAACGACGAATTTTTATTATTCGTTTTTATTAATATTGCTTCTATTTGAACGATTTCAACGATCTAAAATGCTTGAAAATGCTTATTTTAGCAAAACAGCACGTTTTAAGCTTTAATCAGCGTTTTAACGACGTAAAACAGCATAAAAACAACGAAATTTTTATTATTCGTTTTTATTAATATTCGTCTATTTGAACGATTTCAACGATCTAAAATGCTTGAAAATGTTATTTTAGCAAAACAGCACGTTTTGAACTTTAATCTGCGTTTTAACGCGTAAAGCAGCATAAAAACGACGAAATTTTTATTATTCGTTTTTTATTAATATTGCGTCTATTTGAACGATTTCAACGATCTAAAATGTTTAAAAGCATTTTAGCAAAAAAAGCACTTTTTAAACTTTAATCGCGTTTAAGGAAAAAAAGCAAAAAACGCAATTTTTTTTTCTTTTTTATTAATATTGGTCTATTTGAACGATTTCAACGATCTAAAATGCTTGAAAATGTTATTTTAAGCAAAAACGAGTTTTATTTTAATCTGCGTTTTAACGCTAAACAGCAAAAAACGACAAATTTTTATTATTCGTTTTTTTTAAATTATTCGTCTATTTGAACGATTTCAACGATCTAAAATGCTTGAAAATGTTTATTTTAGCAAAACAGCACGTTTTGAGTTTTTAATCTGCGTTTTAACGCGTAAAACAGCATAAAACGACCAAATTTTTATTATTCGTTTTTTTTAAATATTGCTTCTATTTGAACGATTTCAACGATCTAAAAATGCTTGAAAATGCTTATTTTAGCAAAACAGCACGTTTTGAGTTTAATCTGCGTTTTAACGCGTAAAACAGCAAAAAAACAAGGAATTTTTATTATTCGTTTTTATTAATATTGCGTCTATTTGAACGATTTCAACGATCTAAAATGCTTGAAAATTTTATTTTAGAAAAAACAGCACGTTTTGAGCTTTAATCAGCGTTTTAACGCGTAAAACAGCATAAAACAACGAAATTTTTATTATTCGTTTTATTAATATTGCGCCTATTTGAACGATTTCAACGATCTAAAATGCTTGAAAATGCTATTTTAGCAAACAGCACGTTTTGAGTTTAATCTGCGTTTAACGCTAAAACAGCGTAAAAACGACGAATTTTTTATTATTCGTTTTTATTAATATTGCTCTATTTGAACGATTTCAAGATCTAAAATGCTTGAAAATGTTATTTTAGCAAAACAGCACGTTTTGAGCTTAATCTGCGTTTTAACGCGAAAAACAGCATAAAACGACGAATTTTTATTATTCGTTTTTTAATATTGCTTCTATTTGAACGATTTCAACGATCAAAAAATGCTTGAAAATGCTTATTTTAGCAAAACAGCACGTTTTGATTTTTAATCTGCGTTTTAACGCGTAAAAAGCATAAAAACACGAAATTTTTATTATTCGTTTTTATTAATATTGTTTTATTTGAACGATTTCAACGATCTAAAATGCTTGAAAATGCTTATTTTAGCAAAACAGCACGTTTTGAGCTTTTAATCTGCGTTTTAACCGTAAAAGCATAAAACGACGAATTTTTATTATTCGTTTTATAATATTGCGTCTATTTGAACGATTTCAACGATCTAAATGCTTGAAAATGTTATTTTAGCAAAACAGCATGTTTTGAGTTTTAATCAGCGTTTAACGCGTAAAAGCATAAAAACGACGAAATTTTAATTATTCGTTTTTTATTAAATTGCGTCTATTTGAACGATTTCAACGATTCAAAAGCTTAAAAAATGCTTTATTTTAGCAAACAGCACGTTTTGAACTTTAATCTGCGTTTTAACGCTAAAACAGCATAAAAACGACGAATTTTTATTATTCGTTTTTATTAATATTGCTTCTATTTGAACGATTTAACGATCTAAAATGCTTGAAAATGCTTATTTTTGCAAAACAGCACGTTTTGAGTTCTTAATCTGGCGTTTTAACGCAAAACAGCATAAAAACGCGAAATTTTTTATTATCGTTTTATTAATATTGCGTCTATTTAACGATTTCAACGATCTAAAATGCTTGAAAATGTTTATTTTAGCAAAACAGCACGTTTTGAGTTTTAATCTGCGTTTTAACGCGTAAAAACAGCATAAAAACGACGAAATTTTTATTATTCGTTTTATCAATATTGCTTCTATTTGAACGATTTCAACGATTTAAAATGCCGAAAATGCGCCATTTTGTGCAAAACAGCACGTTTTGAGCTTTTAATCTGCGTTTTAACGCGTAAAACAGCATAAAACGACGAATTTTTATTATTCGTTTTTATTAATATTGCGTCTATTTGAACGTGATTTCAACGATCTAAAAATGCTTGAAAAATGCTTATTTTAGCAAAACAGCACGTTTTGAGCTTTAATCTGCGTTTTAACGCGTAAAACAGCATAAAAACGACGAATTTTTATGCCCGTTTTTATTAATATTGCGTCTATTTGAACGATTTCAACGATCTAAAATGCTTGAAAATGTTTATTTTAGCAAAACAGCACGTTTTGAGTTTTAATCTGCGTTTTAACGCGTAAAACAGCATAAAAACGACCAAATTTTTATTATTCGTTTTTATTATTATTGCTTCTATTTGAACGATTTGAACGATCTAAAATGCCGGTGTCACTTATTTTGCGCAAAACAGCACGTTTTTGAGTTTAATCTGGCGTTTTAACGCGTAAAAACAGCATAAAACGAGGAATTTTTATTATTCGTTTTATTAATATTGCGTCTATTTCCTGGAACGTGATTTCAACGATCTAAAATGCTTGAAAATGCTTATTTTAGCAAAAACAGCACGTTTTGAGCTTTAATCAGCGTTTTAACGCGTAAACAGCATAAAACAACGACATTTTTATTATTCGTTTTATTAATATTGCGCCTATTTGGAACGATTTCAACGATCTAAAATGCTTGAAAATGCTTATTTTAGCAAAACAGCACGTTTAGTTTTAATCTGCGTTTTAGCGCGTAAAACAGCATAAAAACGACGAATTTTATTATTCGTTTTATTAATATTGCGTCTATTTGAACGATTTCAACGATCTAAAATGCTTGAAAATGCTTATTTTAAAAACAGCACGTTTTTGAGCTTTATTCTGCGTTTTAACGCGTAAAACAGCATAAAACTGACGAAATTTTTATTATTCGTTTTTATTAATATTGCTTCTATTTGAACGATTTCAACGATCTGTACCGCTGAAAAATGCTTATTTTAGCAAAAACAGCACGTTTTGCTTTAATCTGCGTTTTAACGCGTAAACAGCATGTAAAACGACGAAATTTTATTATTCGTTTTTATTAATATTGCGTCTATTTGACCGATTTCAACGATCTAAAATGCTTGAAAATGCTTATTTTAAAGCAAAACAGCATCGCTTTGAGTTTAATCTGCGTTTTAACGCGCAAAACAGCGTAAAAAAGGGCCAATTTTTTATTATTCGTTATTAATCTTGCTTCTATTTGAACGTTTTTAAACGATCAAAAATGCTTAAAAATGCTTATTTTAGCAAAACACCCGTTTTGAGCTTTAATCGCTTTTTTAACGCGTAAAAAAACATAAAACGACTTTTTAATTATTCTTTTTTTTATTAATATTCCCCTCTTTTGAAGGGTTTCAACGATCTTACTTGAAAATGCTTTTTTTTAGCAAAAACAGCATTTTGGGGCTTTAATCTGCTTTTTAAAGCGTAAAACAGCATAAAAAGGGCAAAATTTTTATTTTTTTTTTATTAATATTGCTTCTATTTAAACGATTTCAACGAAAAAATTTAAAAAAAATGCTTTTTTTTAGCAAAACAGCACTTTTTTGGGGTTTTTAATCTGCGTTTTAACGCGTAAAACAGCATAAAACGACGAAATTTTTATTATTCTTTTTTTTATTAATATTGCTTCTATTTGAACGATTTCAACGACCCAAAAATGCCGAAAATCTTATTTTTTAAAACAGCACTTTTTGAGCTTTAATCTGCGTTTTATCGCGTAAACAGCAAAAAAACGAAAAATTTTTATTATTCGTTTTTATTAATTTTTGCTTCTTTTTGGGGCATTTCAACGTTTAAAATGTTGAAAATTTTTTATTTTAGCAAAACAGCACTTTTTGAGTTTTTATTCTGCTTTTTTAACGCGTAAAAAAACAAAAAAACGACGAAATTTTTTTTAAATTCTTTTTTTTTATTTTTATTGCGTCTTTTGAACGATTTCAACGACCCAAAAATGTTTGGGAAATCTTTTTTTTTAGCAAAACACCCTTTTTGAGCTTTAATCAGCGTTTTAACGCGTAAAACAGCAAAAAAACAAGGGGAAATTTTTTTTTTATTCGTTTTTATTAATTTGCGTCTTTTGAAGGGTTTAAACGTCAAAAATTTGCTTGAAAATGCTTATTTTAGCAAAAACAGCACTTTTTGAGCAATCAGCGTTTTAACGCGAAAAAAACAAAAAAACGACTTTTTTATTATTCGTTTTTTTTTAAATTGCGTCTATTTGAACGATTTCAACGTCTAAAATGCTTAAAAAATGCTTAAGCAAAACGGCACTTTTTTAATTTTTAACTGCGTTTTGGCGCGTAAAACAGCATAAAACGACAATTTTTTTATTTTTTTTTATTAATATTGCGTCTATTTGAACGTTTTCCCAACGATCTAAAAGGCGAAAATGCTTATTTTAGAAAAACACCCTTTTTTGATTTATTCGTTTTAAAGCGTAAAAAAACAAAAAAACGACAAAATTTTTTATTATTCGTTTTTTTTTTTTTTATTGGGGTCTATTTGAACGATTTAAACGATCTAAAAGGGCGGCCCATTTTAGCAAAACAGCACTTTTTGAGTTTTTAATCTCCCTTTTTTAACGCGTAAAACAGCAAAAAAACGACAAATTTTTTTATTATTCTTTTTTTTTTAATATTGCTTCTATTTGAACGATTTCAACTTGATCTAAAATGCTTGAAAATGCTTTTTTTTAGCAAAACAGCACGTTTGAGCTTTTAATCTGCGTTTTAACGCGTAAAAAAACAAAAAAACGCCCAAAATTTTTTATTATTCGTTTTTTTTTAAATTTTGGCTTCTATTTGAACGTTTTCAACGATCTAAAAGGGCGAAAATGCTTATTTTTAGCCCAACGTTTTGAGCTTTAATCTGCTTTTTTAACGCGTAAAACAGCATAAAACGACAATTTTTATTATTCGTTTTTTTTTAAAAATTGCGTCTATTTGAACATTTAAACGATCAAAATGCTTGAAAATGCTTATTTTAGAAAAACAGCACGTTTTGAGCTTTAATCAGCGTTTTAACGCGTAAAACAGCATAAAAAAAACGAAATTTTTTTTATTCTTTTTTTATTAATATTGCGTCTATTTGAACGATTTCAACGATCAAAATGCTTGAAAATGTTTATTTTAGCAAAACCCCGTTTTTAGCTTTAATCTGCGTTTTAGCGCGTAAAACAGCAAAAAAACGAGGGAATTTTTATTTTTTCCTTTTTTTATTAATATTGGGGTCTATTTGAACGATTTAACGACCCAAAAATGCTTGAAAATGCTTATTTTTGAAAACAGCACTTTTTGGCTTTATTCTGCTTTTTTAAGGGTAAAACAGCATAAAAACGACAAATTTTTTAATTATTCGTTTTTATTTTTTTGCGTCTATTTAACGATTTCAACGATCAAAATGCTTGAAAATACTTTTTTTAGCAAAACACCCACTTTTTGAGTTTTTAATCTGCTTTTTTAACGCGTAAAAAAACATTAAAGGGGAAAATTTTTTTTTCTTTTTTTATTAATTTCTTCTTTTGGACAATTTCAACGATCTAAAAGGGCGGAAAATGCTTATTTTAGCAAAAACAGGGGTTTTAAACAACCCTGCTTTTTAACGCGTAAAAAAACATAAAACGACAAATTTTTTATTCGTTTTTATTAATATTGCGTCTATTTGAACGATTTAAACGATAAAAAATGTTGGAAAATGCTTATTTTAGAAAAACAGCACTTTTTGAGCTTTATTCTGCGTTTAACGAAAAACCAACAAAAAACTACGAAATTTTTTATTCCTTTTTTTATTAAATTTGCGCCCTTTTGAACGATTTCAACGATCTAAAATGCTTGAAAATGCTTTTTTTTCAAAAAAAACACTTTTTGGGGCTTTATTCTGCGTTTTAACGCGAAAAACGGCAAAAAAAGGGCGAAATTTTTATTATTCTTTTTTTATTTTATTGCGTCTTTGGGGAAAAATTTAAACGATCTAAAATGCTTAAAAATGCTTTTTTAGCAAAACACCCTTTTTGAGCTTTAATCCTTTTTTAACGCGAAAAACAGCAAAAAAACGACAAATTTTTAATTATTGTTTTTTTTAAATTTGCTTCTGTTAAACGTTCAACGTTTCTAAAATGCTTGAAAATGTTATTTTAGCAAAACAGCACTTTTTGAGTTTTTAATCTGCGTTTTAACGCGTAAAACAGCAAAAAAACGACGGGGAAAATTTTTATTATTCGTTTTTATTAATTTGCGTCTTTTGAACGATTTCAACGATCTAAAATGCTTGAAAATGCTTATTTTAGCGGAAACACCCACGTTTGAGTTTTTAATCTGCTTTTTAACGCGTAAAAAAACAAAAAAAGGGTTTTTTTTTTAAATTTATTTTTAAAAATTTTTTGCCTTTTTTTAAAAAACCAAATCTGCGTTTTAACGCGTAAAAAAACAAAAAAATGAGGGGTTTTTAAATTATTCTTTTTATTAATATTGCTTCTATTTAAACAATTTCAACGATAAAAAATGCTTGAAAATGCTTATTTTAGCAAAACAGCACGTTTGAGCTTTAATCTGCGTTTTAACGCGTAAACAGCATAAAACGACAATTTTTATTATTCTTTTTTTATTAAAAATTGCGTCTATTTGAACGATTTCAACGATAAAAAATGCTTGAAAATCTTATTTTGAAAACAGCACGTTTTGGGGCTTTAATCAGCGTTTTAACGCGAAAAACAACAAAAACGACAAAATTTTTTTATTATTCGTTTTTATTAATATTGCTTCTATTTGAACGATTTCAACGATCTAAAATGCTTGAAAATGCTTATTTTAGCAAAACAGCACGTTTTGAGCTTTAATCTGGGGTTTTAACGCGAAAAACAGCGTAAAACGACTTTTTATTATTCGTTATTAATCTTGCTTCTTTTGGGAACGTTTCCCAACGATCTAAAATGCTTGAAAATGCTTTTTTTAGCAAAACAGCACGTTTTGGGGCTTTAATCTGGGGTTTTAACGCGTAAAACAGCATAAAAACGACTTTTTAATTATTCGTTTTATTAATATTGCTTCTATTTGAACGATTTAAACGATCAAAAAATACTTGAAAATGCTTTTTTTTAGCAAAACGGCACGTTTTGGGGTTTTTAATCTGCTTTTTTAACCCTAAAAAACAAAAAAATGACGTATTTTTATTATTCTTTTTTATTAATTTTTGCTTCTATTTAAAGGGTTTAAACGATCTAAAATGCTCGAAAATGTTATTTTAGCAAAAACAGCCCCTTTTTGAGCTTTAATCTGCTTTTTAACGCGTAAAACAGCATAAAACGACAAAATTTTTTATTATTCTTTTTTTTATTAATTTGCTTCTATTTGAACGTTTTTCAACGATCTAAAATGCTTGAAAATGCTTATTTTGAAAACAGCACCTTTTTGAGTTTTTAATCTGCTTTTTAACGCGTAAAACCCCAAATAAAACGACGAATTTTTTATTATTCTTTTTTTATTAATATTGCTTCTTTTTGGGAACAAAATTCAACGATCAAAAATGCTTGAAAATGTTTATTTTGCAAAACACCCTTTTGGGAAGGCTTTATTCTGCTTTTTAAGGTAAAAAAACAAAAAAACGACGAAATTTTTATTATTCTTTTTTTATTAATATTGCGTCTATTTGAACGATTTAAACGATCTAAAATGCAAAAATGATTTTTTGGCAAAACAGCACGTTTTGAGTTTTCGCGTTTTAACGCGTAAAACAGCAAAAAAACGACGAATTTTTATTATTCTTTTTTATTAATTTTTCTTTATTTGAACGATTTAAACGCTCAAAAATGCTTGAAAATGCTTATTTTAGCAAAACAGCCTTTTTGAGCTTTAATCTGCTTTTTTAACGCGTAAAACAGCATAAAACGGCAAATTTTTTTATTATTCGTTTTTTTTTAAATTTTGCTTCTTTTGACCGATTTAAACGATCTAAAATGCTTGAAAATGCTTATTTTAGCAAAACAGCACTTTTTGAGTTTTTAATCTGCGTTTTAAGGGTAAAACGGCATAAAACGACAAAATTTTTTTATTATTCGTTCTTTATTAATATTGCGTCTATTTAAACGATGTAAACGATCAAAAAAAGGGCGAAAATGCTTTTTTTAGCAAAACAGCACTTTTTTGGGGCATTCTGCTTTTTAACGCGTAAAAAAACATAAAACGACAAATTTTTTTATTATTCGTTTTTATTAATTTGCGTCTATTTGAACGATTTCAAACGATCTAAAATGCTTGAAAATGCTTATTTTAGCAAAACTGCACTTTTTGAGTTTTTATTCTCCCGGTTTTAAACGCGTA
>NW_027046646.1:0-22367 GCF_025399875.1 Dalotia coriaria | reverse complement strand
AAAATTTTTTAAAGCAAAAAGCCTAAAAATTTTTATTTTTTTTTTATTAAATTTTTTTAGACGTTTTTTAACTTTAAAATTTAAAAAAATGCTTATTTAGAAAAAAGCAATTTATTTTTTCGCTTTTTTAACTTAAAACGCGAAAAAAACGTTTTTTAAATATTCGTTTTTAAGTTTGTCTAAAAGTTAAAATGTTTTTTAAAAAAGTTTTTATTTTCTTTTTAAAAAAGCTAAAACGCGAAATTTTTTTTTAAATTTTAATTTCCAATTTGAACGATTTAACGATCTAAAATTTAAAATGCTTTTTTAGCAAAACAGCACGTTTTGAGCTTTAATTGGGAAAAAAAAATAAAAGGGCAAATTTTTTTTATTCGTTTTTATTAATATTGCTCCTTTTTTGGAACTATTTCAACGATCAAAAAAGCTTAAAAAATGTTTATTTTAGCAAAACAGCACGTTTTGATTTTTTAATCTGCGTTTTAACGCGAAAACGGCAAAAAAAAACGACGAAATTTTTATTATTCGTTTTTATTAATATTGCGTCTTTTTTGAAAAATTTTCAACGATTTAAAATGTTTGAAAATGCTTTTTTTAAGAAAAACAGCACGTTTTGAGTTTTAATCTGCGTTTTAACGCGAAAAACAGCAAAAAAAACGACGTTTTTTTTATTATTCTTTTTTATTAATATTGTTTTTTAAACGATTTCAACGAAAAAAATGTTTAAAAAATGCTTTTTTTAGAAAAAACAGCACGTTTTGAGTTTTAATTTTTTAAAACGCGAAAAAACAGCATAAAAACGACAAATTTTTTATTATTCTTTTTTATTAATTTTTGGTCCTTTTGGGAACGATTTCAACGATCTTGTTTGGGAAAATGCTTATTTTAGAAAAACAGCACGTTTTGAGCTTTAATCTGCTTTTTAACGCAAAAAAAAAAAAACGACAAATTTTTTTATTATTCGTTTTATTAATATTGCGTCAATTTGAACGATTTCAACGATCTAAAATGCTTGAAAATGCTTATTTTAGCAAAACAGCAAGTTTTGAGCTTTTATTCTGCGTTTTAACGCGTAAAACAGCATAAAAAACGACGAAATTTTTATTATTCGTTATTTATTAATATTGCGTCTATTTGAAGAATTTCAACGATCTAAAATGCTTGAAAAATGCTTAATTTACGAAAACAGCATCGTTTTGGAGTTTAATCTGCGTTTTAACGCGTAAAACAAAGCATAAAAAACGACGAATTTTTTATTATTCGTTTTATCAATATTGCTTCTATTTGATCGATTTCAACGATCTGCGTTTGAAAAATGCTTTATTTTAGCAAAACAGGCAAGTTTTGAGCTTTATTCTGCGTTTAACGCGTAAAACAGTATAAAACGACGAAATTTTTATTATTCGTTTTTTATTAATATTGCGTCTATTTGAACGATTTTCAACGATCTAAATGCTTGAAAATGCTTATTTGGCAAAATGAGTAAATGTTTTGAGCTTTTAATCGCGTTTTAACGCGTAAACAGCAGCATAAAAACGACGAATTTTTTATTATTCGTTTTTATTAATATTGCCCTATTTGAACTATTTCTAAACGGATCTAAAATGCTTGAAAATGCGCTTATTTCAGCAAAACAGCACGTTTTGAGTTTTAATCTGCGTTTAACGCGTAAAACGGCATAAAAAACGACGAAATTTTTTATTATTCGTTTTTACATTATTGCGTCTATTTGAACAATTTCAACGATCTAAAATGCTTGAAAATGCTTATTTTAGCAAAACAGCACGTTTGAGTTTAATCTGCGTTTTTAACGCGTAAAAACAGCATAAAACGACGATTTTTTTATTATTCGTTTTTATTAATATTGCTTCTATTTCAACGATTTCAACGACTAAAAATGCTTGAAAATGCTTATTTTAGCAAAACAGCACGTTTTGAGCTTTAATCTGCGTTTAACGCGTAAAACAGCATAAAAACGACGAATTTTTTATTATTCGTTTTTATTAATATTGCGTCCATTTGAACGATTTCAACGATCTAAAATGCTTGGTACGTTTATTTTAGCAAAACAGCACGTTTGAGTTTTAATCTGCGTTTTAACGCGTAAACAGCATAAAAACGACGAATTTTTTTTATTATTCGTTTTTATTAATATTGTTTTATTTACCGATTTAACCATCTAAAAATGCTGAAAATGCTTTTATTTAGCAAAACAGCAAGTTTTGAGCTTTATTCGCGTTTTAACGCAAAACAGTATAAAACGACAAAATTTTTATTATTCGTTTTTATTAATATTGCGTCTATTTGAACGATCGATCTAAAAATGCTGAAAATGTTTATTTTAGCAAACGGCACGTTTTGAGCTTTAATCTGCGTTTTAACGCGTAAAACAGCATAAAACGACGAAATTTTTATAATTCGTTTTTATTAATATTGCTCTATTTGGAACGATTTCAACGATCTAAAAATGCTTGAAAATGCTTATTTTAGCAAAACAGCACGTTTTGAGCTTAATCATGCGTTTTAACGCGTAAAACAGCATAAAACGACGATTTTTTATTATTCGTTTTTATTAATATTGCGTCTATTTGAACGATTTCAACGATCTAAAAATGCTTGAAAATGCTTATTTTAGCAAACAGCACGTTTTATTTTAATCAGCGTTTAACGCGTAAAACAGCATAAAACGACGAAATTTTAATTATCTGTTTTATTAATATTGCGTCTATTTGAACAATTTCAACGATCTAAAAATGTTTGAAAATGCTTATTTTAGCAAAACAGCACGTTTTGAGCTTAATCTGCGTTTTAACGCGTAAAACAGCATAAAACGACAATTTTTATTATTCGTTTTATTAATATTGTTTATTTGAACGATTTCAACGATTCAAAATGCTTGAAAATGCTTATTTTAGCAAAACAGCAATATTTTTGAGCTTAATCTGCGTTTAACGCGTAAAACAGCATAAAACGACGAATTTTTATTATTCGTTTATTAATATTACCATTTGAACGATTTCAACGATTCAAAATGTCGGAAAATGCTTATTTTAGCAAAACAGCACGTTTTGAGCTTTAATCTGCGATTTAACGCGTAAAACAAAGCACAAAAACGACGAATTTTTATTATTCGTTTTAATAATATACGATGAACGATTTCAACGTGATCTAAAATGCTTGAAAATGCTTATTTTAGCAAACAGCACGTTTTGAGCTTTAATCTGCGTTTTAACGCGTAAACAGCATAAAAAACGACGAAATTTTTTATTATTCGTTTTATTAATATTGCGTCTATTTGAACGATTTCAACGATCTAAAATGCTTGAAAATGCTTATTTTAGCAAAAAACAGCACGTTTTGAGTTTTAATCTGCGTTTTAACGCGTAAACAGCATAAAACGACGAATTTTATTATTCGTTTTTATTACTATTGCTTCTATTTGAACTATTTCAACGATCTAAAAATGCTTGAAAATGCTGCCTTTTAGCAAACAGCACGTTTTTGAGCTTAATCTGCGTTTTAACGCGTAAAACGGCATAAAACGACGAAATTTATTATTCGTTTTTATTAATATTGCGTCTATTTGAACAATTTCAACGATCTAAAAATGCCGGGAAAATGCTTATTTTAGCAAAACAGCACGTTTTGAGCTTTAATCTGCGTTTAACGCGTAAACAGCATAAAACGACGAATTTTTTTATTATTCGTTTTTATTAATATTGTTTCTTATTTGAACGATTTCAACGATCTAAAAATGCTTGAAAAATGCTTATTTTAGCAAAACAGCACGTTTTGAGCTTTAATCTGCGTTTTAACGCGTAAAACAGCATAAAACGACGAATTTTTTATCTGCTTTTATTAATACTGCGTCCATTTGAACGATTTCAACGATCTAAAAATGCTTGGAAATGCTTATTTTAGCAAAACAGCAAAGCTTTAATCTGCGTTTTAACGCGTAAAAACAGCATAAAACGACGAATTTTTATTATTCGTTTTTTATTAATATTGCTTCTATTTGATCGATTTCAACGATCTAAAAATGCTTGAAAATGCTTATTTTAGCAAAAACAGCAAGTTTTGAGCTTTTTATTCTGCGTTTTAACGCGTAAACAGTATAAAAAACGACGAAATTTTTATTATTCGTTTTTTATTAATATTGCGTCTATTTGAACGATTTCAACGATCTAAAAATGCTTGAAAATGCTTATTTTAGCAAAACGCGTTTTGAGCTTTAATCGCGTTTTAACGCGTAAAACAGCATAAAACGACGAAATTTTTATAATTCGTTTTTATTAATATTACTTCTATTTGAACGATTTCAACGATCTAAAATGCTTGAAAATGCTTTATTTTGAAGCAAAACAGCACGTTTGAGTTTTAATCTGCGTTTTAACGCGTAAAACAGCATAAAAACGTGACGAATTTTTTATTATTCGTTTTTATTATTGGGCGTCTATTTGAACGTGATTTCAACGATCTAAAATGTTTGAAAATGCTTATTTTAAAGCAAAACAGCACGTTTTGAGCTTAATCAGCGTTTTAACGCGTAAAACAGCATAAAAACGACGAAATTTTAATTATTCGTTTTTACAATATTGCGTCTATTTGAACGATTTCAACGATCTAAATTGCTTGGAAAGCTTATTTTGTTAAACAAAGTTAATGTTTTGAGTTTTAATCGCGTTTTAACGCGTAAAACAGCATAAAACGACGAATTTTTATTATTCCGTTTTTATTAATATAGCTTCTATTTGGAACGATTTCAACAATCTAAAAATGCTTTGAAAACGATTATTTTGCAGCAAAACAGCACGTTTTAAGCTTTAATCTGCGTTTTAACGCGTAAAGCAGCATAAAAACGACAAAAATTTTATTATTCGTTTTTTATTAATATTGCGTCTATTTGATCGATTTCAACGATTCAAAAATGCTGAAAAATGCTTATTTTAGCAAAAACATCACGTTTTGAGCTTTATTCTGCGTTTTACCGCGTAAAACAGCATAAAAAATGACGAAATTTTTATTATTCGTTTTTATTTTTATTGTGTCTATTTGAACGATTTCAATGATTCAAAAATGCTTGAAAATTCTTTTATTTTAGCAAAACAGCACGTTTGAGTTTTAATCTGCGTTTTAACGCGTAAACAGCATAAAAACGACAAATTTTATTATTCGTTTTTATTAATATTAAGCTTCTATTTGAACGATTTCAACGATCTAAAAATGCTGAAAATGCTTATTTTAGCAAAACAGCACGTTTTACAGGTTAACGCGTAAAAAATGCATAAAAAACGACGAATTTTTTATTATTCGTTTTTATTAATATTGCGTCTATTTGAACGATTTCAACGATCTAAAAATGCTTGAAAAATGCTTATTTTAGCAAAACAGCACGTTTTGAGCTTTTAATCTGCGTTTTAACGTAAAACAGCATAAAAACGACGAATTTTATTATTCGTTTTTATTACTATTGCTTCTATTTGAACTATTTCAACGATCTAAAATGCTTGAAAATGTTTATTTTAGCAAACAGCACGTTTTGAGCTTTAATCTGCGTTTTAACGCGTAAAACGGCATAAAAACGACGAAATTTTTATTATTCGTTTTTATTAATATTGCGTCTATTTGAACAATTTCAACGATCTAAAATGCTTGAAAATGCTTATTTTAGCAAAACAGCACGTTTTGAGTTTAATCTGCGTTTTAACGCGTAAAACAGCATAAAACGACGAACTTTTTATTATTCGTTTATTAATATTGCTTCTATTTGAACGATTTCAACGATCTAAAAAAATGCTTCTGAAAATACGACAAGCAAAAACAGCACGTTTTGAGTTTTAATCCGCGTTTTAACGCGTAAAATGTTAAAACGACGAATTTTTTATTATTCGTTTTTTATTAATATTGCGTCTATTTGAACGATTTCAACATCTAAAAAATGCTGTGGTCGCTTATTTAGCAAAACAGCACGTTTTTGAGCTTAATTCGCGTTTTAACGCGTAAAACAGCATAAAAACGACGAATTTTTATTATTCGTTTTTATTAATATTAAGCTTCTATTTGAACGATTTCAACGATCTAAAATGCTTGAAAATGCTTATTTTAGCAAAACAGCAAGTTTTGTTTTATTCTGCGTTTTAACGCGTAAAAACAGCATAAAAACGACGACATTTTATTATTCGTTTTTAAAGCTCAAAGCGTGCTGTTTTGGCAGCCAATCATTTTCAAGCATTTTAGATCGTTGAAATCACGTTCAAATAGACGCAATATTAATAAAAACGAATAATAAAAATTCGTCGTTTTATGCGTTTACGCGTTAGAACGCAGATTAAAGCTCAAACGTGCTGTTTTGCTAAAATAATCATATTCAAGATTTTAGATCGTTGAACGTTCAAATAGATGATTAATAAACGAATAATAAATTGCGTTTTATGTTGTTTACGCGTTAAATGCAGATTAAAGCTCAAAACGGCTGTTTTGCTAAAATAAGCATTTTCAAGCATTTTAGATCGTGAAATCGTCGCAAATTAATAAAACGAATAATAAAAATTCGTCGTTTTATGTGTTTACGCGTAAAACGCAGATTAAAGCTCAAAACGTGCGTTTTGCTAAAATAATCATTTTCAAGAGATCGTGAAATCCAAATAGACGCAATATTAATGAAAAAACGAATAATAAAAATTCGTCGTTTTATGTGTTTACGCGTTAAAACGCAGATTAAAGCTCAAAACGTGCTGTTTTGCTAAAATAAGCATTTCAAGCATTTTAGATCGTTGAAATCGTTCAAATAGAAGCAATATTAATAAAACGAATAATAAAAATTCGTCGTTTTTATGCTGTTTTACGCGTTAAAATGCAGATTAAAAGCTCAAAACGTGCTGTTTGCTAAAATAACATTTTCAAGCATTTTAGATCGTTAAAATCGTTCAAATAGACGAATATTAATAAAAACGAATAATAAAAATTTCGTCGTTTTATGTTGTTACGCGTTAAAACGCAGATTAAAGCTCAAAACGTGCTGTTTTGCTGTAAAATAACATTTTCAAGCATTTTAGATCGTTGAAATCGTTCAAATAGACGCAATATTAATAAAAACGAATAATAAAAATTCGTCGTTTTTATGTTGTTTTACGCGTTAAAACGCAGATTAAAGCTCAAAACGTGCTGTTTTGCTAAATAATCATTTTCAAGCATTTTAGATCGTTGAAATCGTTCAAATAGACGCAATATTAATAAAAACGAATAATAAAAATTTCGTCGTTTTATGGTTTTTTACGCGTTAAAACGCAGATTAAAAGCTCAAACGTGCTGTTTTGCTAAAATAGCCTTTTCAAGCATTTTAGATCGTTGAAATCGTTCAAATAGAAGCAATATTAATAAAAAACGAATAATAAAAATTCGACGTTTTTATGCTGTTTTACGCGTTAAACGCAGATTAAAAGCTCAAAACGTGCTGTTTTGCTAAATAAGCCTTTTCAAGCATTTTAGATCGTTGAAATCGTTCAAATAGAAGCAATATTAATAAAAAACGAATAATAAAAATTCGACGTTTTATGCTGTTTTACGCGTTAAAACGCAGATTTAAAAGCTCAAAACGTGCTGTTTTGCTAAAATAATCATTTTCAAGCATTTTAGATCGTTGAAATCGTTCAAATAGACGCAATATTAATAAAAACGAAAAATAAAAATTTCGTCGTTTTATGCTTGTTTACGCGTTAAAACGCAGATTAAAGCTCAAAACGTGCTGTTTTGCTAAAATAATCATTTTCAAGCATTTTAGATCGCTGAAATCGTTCAAATAGACGCAATATTAATAAAAAACGAATAATAAAAATTTGTCGTTTTATGGTGTTTTACGCGTTAACACGCAGATTAAAAGCTAAAAACGTGCTGTTTTGCTAAAATAAGCATTTTCAAGCATTTTAGATCTTTGGGAAATCGTTCAAATAGAAGAAATTAATAAAAAAACGAATAAAAAAAAATTCGTCGTTTTATGCTGTTTTAGGGTTAAAAAACGCAGTTTAAAAAGTCAAAAGGGCTGTTTTGCTAAAATAACCTTTCAAGCATTTTAGATCGTTAAAATCGTTCAAATAGACGCAAATTAAAAAAAAACGAATAAAAAAAAATTTCGTCGTTTTATGTTGTTTTACGCGTTAAAACGCAGTTTAAAAAGCTAAAAACGTCCCGGTTTTGCTAAAATAAGCGTTTTCAAGCTTTTTTGGATCGTTGAAATCGTTCAAATAGACGACATTAAAAAAAAACGAATAAAAAAAAATTCGTCTTTTTTATGCTGTTTTAGTTAAAACGGATTAAAGCTCAAAACGTGCTGTTTTGCTCCAATAATCATTTTCAAGCATTTTAATCGTTGAAATCGTTCAAATAGACGCAATATTAATAAAAACGAATAAAAAAATTTCGTCGTTTTTATGCTGTTTTACGCTTTAAAAACGCGTTTAAAAACCCTCAAAAACGTGCTGTTTTGCAAAAAATAAGCATTTTCGCATTTAGATCGTTGAAATCGTTCAAATGGGAAGAAATATTAAAAAAAAAACGAAAAAAAAAAAAGTCGTTTTATGTTGTTTTACGCTTTAAAAAACGCAGTTTAAAAAGCTCAAAACGTGCTGTTTTTAAAAATAATCATTTTCCCAAAGCATTTTAGATCGGGGAAATCGTTCAAAAGAGGGCAATATTAAAAAAAACGAATAAAAAAAAATTTCTCCTTTTTTGGGGGTTGTTTTTACGCTTTAAAAACGAGTTTAAAAAGCTCAAAACGTGCTGTTTTGCTAAAATAACCCATTTTCAAGCATTTTTAGATCTTTGGGAAATCTTTCAAATAGACGCAAATTAATAAAAACGAATAAAAAAAATTTTCGGTCGATTTTATGCTGTTTTACGCTTTAAAAAACGCAGTTTAAAAAGCTCAAAACGGGGTTGTTTTGCTAAAATAAGCATTTTCAAGCATTTTAGATCGGGGAAATCGTTCAAATAGAAGTTAAATATTAAAAAAAAAACGAATAATAAAAATTCGTCGTTTTTGCTGTTTTACGCTTTAAAAAACGCAGTTTAAAAAGCTCAAAAACGTGCTTTTTTTAAAAAAAATAATCATTTTCAAGCATTTTAGATCGTTGAAATCGTTCAAATAGACGCAATTATTAATAAAAACGAATAATAAAATTTCGTCGTTTTATGCTTTTTTTACGCGTTAAAACGCAGTTTTGGCTAAAAACGTGCTGTTTTGCCAAAATAATCTTTTTCAAGCATTTTAGATCGTTGAAATCGTTCAAATAGACGCAATATTAATAAAACGAATAATAATAAAAATTTCGTCGTTTTTTATGCTGTTTTACGCGTTAAAACGCAGATTAAAGCTCAAAACGTGCTGTTTTTGCTAAAATAAGCATTTTTCAAACGCATTTTAGATCGTTTGAAATCGTTCAAATAGAAGAAATATTAATAAAAACGAATAATAAAAATTCGTCGTTTTTATGTTGTTTTTACGCGTTAAACGCAGATTAAAGCTCAAAACGTGCTGTTTTGCTAAAATAATCATATTCAAGCATTTTTAGATCGTTGAAATCACGTTCAAATAGACGCAATATTAATAAAAACGAATAATAAAGAATTTCGTCGTTTTTTTACATGCTGTTTTACGGCATTTAAAACGCGAGATTAAAACTCAAAACGTGCTGTTTTGCTAAAATAATCATTTTTAAGCACTTTTAGATCATTGAAATCGTTCAAATAGACGCAATATTAATAAAACGGAGTAATAAAAATTTCGTCGATTTTTATGCTGTTTTACGCGTTAGAAACGCAGATTAAAGCTCAAAACGTGCTGTTTTGCTAAAATAAGCACATTTTCAAAGCATTTTAGATCGTTGAAAATCGTTCAAATAGAAGCAATATTATTAATAAAACGAATGGCAAAAATTCGTCGTTTTTTATGCTGTTTTACGCGTTAAAACGCAGATTAAAGCTCAAAACGTGCTGTTTTTGCTAAAATAATCATTTTCAAGCATTTTAGATCGTTGAAATCGTTTCAGGAAAATAGACGCAATATTAATAAAACGAATAATAAAATTTCGTCGTTTTTATGCTGTTTTACGCGTTAAAACGCAGTTAAACTCAAACGTGCTGTTTTGCTAAAATAATCATTTTCAAGCATTTTAGATCGTTGAAATCGTTCAAATAGACGCAATATTAATAAAAACGAATAATAAAAATTTCGTCGTTTTTATGCTGTTTTACGCGTTAAAACGCAAGATTAAAGCTCAAACGTGCTGTTTTGCTAAAATAAGCATTTTCCAGCATTTTAGATCGTTGAAATCGTTCAAATAGAAGCAATATTAATAAAAACGAATAATAAAAAATTCGTCGTTTTTATGCTATTTTACGCGTTAAAACGCAATTAAAGCTCAAAACGTGCTGTTTTGCTACAAAATAATCATTTTCAAGCATTTTAGATCCGTTGGAAATCGTTCAAATAGACGCAATATTAATAAAACGAATAATAAAAATTTCGTCGTTTTTATGCTGTTTACGCGCGTTAAAACGCAGATTAAAACTCAAAACGTGCTGTTTTGCTAAAATAACATTTTTCAGCATTTTTAGATCGTTGAAATCGTTCAAATAGACGCAATATTAATAAAACGAATAATAAAAAATTCGTCGTTTTATGCTGTTTTACGCGTTAAAACGCAGATTAAAGAAGCTCAAAACGTGCTGTTTTGCTACAATAATCATTTTCAAGCATTTTTGAATCGTTGAAATCGTTCAAATAGACGCAATATTAATAAAAACGAATAATAAAATTTCGTCGTTTTTTACATGCTGTTTACGCGTTAAAACGCAGATTCAAAACGATGCTGTTTTGCTAAAATAAGCATTTTAAGCATTTTAGATCATTGAAATCGTTCAAATAGAAGAAATATTAATAAAAACGAATAATAAAAATTTATTCGTTTTATGTTGTTTACACTTGTTAAAACGCAGATTAAAGCTCAAAACGTGCTGTTTTGCTAAAATAATCATATTCAAGCATTTTAGATCGTTGAAATCGTTCAAATAGACGCAATATTAATAAAACGAATAATAAAAATTTCGTCGTTTTTATGCTGTTTACGCGTTAAAACGCAGATTAAAACTCAAAACGTGCTGTTTTTGCTAAAATAATCATTTTCAAGCACTTTTAGATCATTGAAATCGTTCAAATAGACGCAATATTAATAAAAACGAATAATAAAAATTTCGTCGATTTTTATGCTGTTTTACGCGTTAAAACGCAGATTAAAAACTCAAAACGTGCTGTTTTGCTAAAATATAAAGCATTTTTCAAGCATTTTAGATCGTTGAAATCGTTCAAATAGAAGCAATATTATTAAAACGAATAATAAAAATTCGTCGTTTTATGCTGTTTTACGCGTTAAAACGCAGATTAAAGCTCAAAACGTGCTGTTTTGCTAAAATAATCATTTCAAGCATTTTAGATCGTTGAAATCGTTCAAATAGACGCAATATTAATAAAAACGAATAATAAAAATTTCGTCGTTTTTATGCTGTTGTACGCGTTAAAACGCAGATTAAAACTCAAAACGTGCTGTTTTGCTAAAATATAAGCATTTTCAAGCATTTTAGATCGTTGAAATCGTTCAAATAAAACAATATTAATAAAAAAAACGAATAATAAAAAATTCGTCGTTTTACACATGCTGTTTACGCGTTAAAAACGCAGATTAAAACTCAAAACGTGCTGTTTGCTTAAAATAATCATTTTCACGCGGTATTTTTAGATCGTTGAAATCGTTCAAATAGACGCAATATTAATAAAACGAATAATAAAAATTTCGTCACTTTTTATGCTGTTTTACGCGTTAAAACGCAGATTAAAGCTTTCAAAAACGTGCTGTTTTGCTAAAATAAGCATTTTCAAGCATTTTTAGATCGTTGAAATCGTTCAAATAGAAGCTATATTAATAAAAACGAATAATAAAAATTCGTCGTTTTTATATATTTTACGCGGTAAAACGCAGATTAAAGAAACTCAAAACGATGCTGTTTTTGTTAAAATAATCATTTTCAAGCATTTTAGATCGTTGAAATCACGTTCAAATAGACGCAATATTAATAAAAACGAATAGTAAAAATTTCGTCGTTTTATGCTGTTTACGCGTTAAAACACTTGAATTAAAACTCAAAAACGTGCTGTTTTGCTAAAATAAGCATTTTCAAAGCATTTTAGATCGTTGAAATCGTTCAATAGAAGCAATATTAATAAAAACGAATAATAAAAAATTCGTCGTTTTTATGCTGTTTTACTCACGTTAAACGCAGATTAAAGCTCAAAACACGATACCCAGTTTGCTAAAATAATCATTTTCAAGCATTTTAGATCGTTGAAATCGTTCAAATAGACGCAATATTAATAAAACGAATAATAAAAAATTTCGTCGTTTTTATGCTGTTTTACGCGTTAAAACGCAGATTAAAACTCAAAACGTGCTGTTTTTGCTAAAATAAGCATTTTCAAGCGCAGATCGTTGAAATCGTTCAGAAATAGAAGCAATATTAATAAAAAACGAATAATAAAAAAAATTCGTCGTTTTTATGCTGTTTTACGCGTTTAAACGTAGATTAAGCTCAAAACGTGCTGTTTTACTTTAAAATAATCATTTTCAAGCATTTTTAGATCGTTGAAATCGTTCAAATAGACACCAATATTAATAAAAACGAATAATAAAAATTTCGTCACGTTTTTATGCTGTTTTACGCGTTAAAAAACGCAGATTAAGCTCAAGCTTGACGCTGCGTTTTTGCTTTAAAATAAGCATTTTCAAGCATTTTAGATCGTTGAAATCGTTCAAATAGAAGCAATATTAATAAAAAACGAATAATAAAAAATTCGTCGTTTTTATGCTGTTTTACACTTACGTTAAAACGCAGATTAAAAGCTCAAAACGTGCTGTTTTGCTTTAAAATAATCACATTTTCAAGCATTTTAGACCGTTGAAATCGTTCAAATAGACGCAATATTAATAAAAACGAATAATAAAATTTCGTCGTTTTTATGCTGTTTAATGCGCGTTAAAAACGCAGTTAAAAGCTCAAAACATTGCTGTTTTGCTAAAATAAGCGCATTTTTCAAGCATTTTAGATCGTTGAAATCGATTTCAAATAGAAGCAATATTAATAAAACAGCGAATAATAAAAATTCGTCACGTTTTTTATGCTGTTTTACGCGTTGAAAAACGCAGATTAAAGCTCAAAGCGTGCTGTTTTGCTAAAATAATCATTTTCAAGCACTTTAGATCGTTGAAATCGTTCAAATAGACGCAATATTATTAAAAACGAATAATAAAATCGTCGTTTTATGCTGTTTTACGCGTTAAAATGCAGATTAAAGCTCAAAACGTGCTGTTTTGCTAAAATAAAGCAATTTTCAAGCATTTTAGATCGTTAATGTTAAAGCAATATAAAAACGAATAATAAAAATTCGTCGTTTTTATGCTGTTTTACGCTTTAAAACGCAGATTAAAGCTCAAAACGTGCTGTTTTGCTAAAATAATCATTTTCAAGCATTTTAGATCGTTGAAATCGTTCAAATAGACGAAATAAAAACGAATAATAAAATTTCGTGTTTTATACGTTTTCGCATTAAACGGTTAAACTAAAAAGCATTTTCAAAATAAAGCTTTTAGCATTTTTAGATCGTTGAAATCCGTTAAATAGAAGCAATATAATAAAACGTAATAAAAAATTCGACGTTTTTATGCTGTTTTACGCGTTAAAACGCAGATTAAACTCAAAACGATTTTTGCTAAAATAATCATTTTTCAAGCATTTTATCGTTGAAACGATTAACAAACGTAATATTAATAAAAACGAATAATACAAATTTCGTCGTTTTTATGTGTTTTACGCGTTAAAACTGCAGATTAAAAGCTCAAAACATTGCTGTTTTTGCTAACATAAGCATTTTAAAGCATTTTAGATCGTTGAAATCGTTCAAATAACAATTTAATAAAACAATAATAAAATTCCGTTTTATTTGTTTTACGTTAAAAGCAGATTAAAGCAAAATTTTCTTTTTGCTAAAATAATCATTTTCAAGCATTTTAAACGTTGAAATCGTTCAAATAGACGCAATATTAATAAAATACGAATAATAAAATTTCGTCGTTTTAAGCTAGTTTTACGCGTAAAAACGCAGATTAAACTCAAAACGTGGTGTTTCCGCTAAAATATAAGCATTTTCAAGCATTTTATTTGAAATCGTTCAAATAGAAGCATTTAATTAAAAACAATAAAAAACGTCATTTTATGCGTTTTACGCGTTAAAACGCTGTTTAAAGCTCAAAACATTAACTGTTTTGCTAAAATAATCATTTAAGTTTTGATGTTAAAATCGTTCAAATATAGCATTTAAAAAAACGAATAATAAAAATTCCGTTTTATGCTGTTTTCGCGTTAAAACGCAGATTAAAGCTCAAAACGGCTGTTTAAAATAAAGCATTTCAAGCATTTTAGATCGTGAAATTTCAAATACGCAATATTAATAAAACGAATAATAAAAATTTCGTCGTTTTAATGTGTTCTTACGCGTTAAACGCAGATTAAAGCTCAGAACGTGCTGTTTTGCTAAAATAAGCATTTTCAAGCATTTTAGATCGTTGAAATCGTTCAAATAGACGCAATATTAATAAAAAACGAATAATAAAAATTTGCCGTTTTAATGCTGTTTTACGCGTTAAAACGCAGATTAAAGCTCAAACGTGCTGTTTTTGCTAAAATAAGCATTTTCAAGCATTTTAGATCGTTGAAATGTTCAAATAGAAGAAATATTAATAAAAACGAATAATAAAAATTCGTCGTTTTATAAGTTGTTTTACGCGTTAAAAGGCAGATTAAAGCTCAAAACGTGCTGTTTTATAAAATAAGCATTTTCAAGCATTTTAGATCGTTGAAATCGTTCAAATAGACGCAATATTAATAAAAACGAATAATAAAATTTCGTCGTTTTATGTGCTGTTCTACGCGCGTTAAAACGCAGATTAAAGCTCAAAACGCGCTGTTTTGCTAAAATGGGCATTTTCAAGCATTTTAGATCGTTGAAATCGTTCAAATAGAGCAATATTAATAAAACAAAATAATAAAAAAATTCGTCGTTTTATGTTGGTTTTACGCGTTAAAACGCTATGATTAAAGCTCAAACGCGCTGTTTTGCTAAAATAATCATTTTCGGGCATTTTAGATCGTTGAAATCGTTCAAATAGACGCTACCATTACTGTAAAACCGAATTGGTAAAAATTTCTGTCGTTTTATGCTATTTTACGCGTTAAAACGCAGATTAAAAGCTCAAAACGTGCTGCTTTGCTAAATAAGCATTTCAAGCATTTTAGATCGTTGAAATCGTTCAAATAGCACATTAATAAAAACGAATAATAAAAATTCGTCGTTTTATGTTGTTTTACGCGTTAAAACGCAGAATAAAGCCCAAAAACGCGCTGTTTTGCTAAAATAATCATTTTCTGCCATTTTAGATCGCCAAAATCGTTCAAATAGACGCAATATTAATAAAAACGAATAATAAAAATTCCTGTCGTTTTATGCTGTTTTACGCGTTAAACGCAGATTAAAGCTCTTCAAAACGTGCTGTTTTGCTAAAATAAGTATTTTCAGCATTTTAGATCGTTGAAATCGTTCAAAATAGAAGCTAAATATTAATAAAAACGAATAATAAAAATTCATCGTTTTGGCGCTGCTTCACGCGTTTAAACGCAGATTAAAGCCTCAAACGCGCTGGTTTTGCTAAAATAATCATTTTCAAGCATTTTAGACTGCTGAAATCGTTCAAATAG
The DNA here is from genome assembly GCF_025399875.1 of Dalotia coriaria. Classification (NCBI taxonomy): domain Eukaryota; kingdom Metazoa; phylum Arthropoda; class Insecta; order Coleoptera; family Staphylinidae; genus Dalotia; species Dalotia coriaria. The sequence goes on along the minus strand of NW_027046646.1, from coordinate 6,515 downwards.
ACGCAATATTAATAAAAAACGAATAAAAAAATTTCGTCGTTTTATGTTGCCTACGTTAAAAAACGTACATTAAAGCTCAAAACGCTGTTTTGCTAAAATAAGCTGCTTTAAGATTTTAATCGTTAAATTTTATTAAAAGAAAATTAAAAAAAAAACGTAATTTCGCTTTTTAGTTTTTTTTAGCTTAAAAAATGGTTTTAAAAAATAAAACGCTTTTCCCAAAAATTTTTTTTTTAAAAAATTTTAAACGTTAAAATTTCTAACGTTTAAAAAAAAAAACGAAAAAAAGAAAAACTTTTTTGCTTTTTTGCTTAAAAATAAAAAAAAACTTTTTTTTGCTAAAATAATTTTTTTTTGATTTTAATGGAAACGAAATGGGGGAATTTAATAAAACAAATAAAAAAACGTCTTTTTTATTTTTTCGCTTAAAACCGTTAAACTAAAAACGCTTTTTTAAAAAAAACGTTTAAGCTTTTGTCGTTGTCCGTTAAAAGAAGAATAAAAAAAAACGTTAAAATTTTCTTTTAGCTTTTTTTACCGAAAAAAGGGGTTCCCAAAAACGCTTTTTTAAAAAATAATATTTTCGCTTTTAGTTTTTTAAACGTTAAAAGACCAAATTTCGAAAAAAAAAATTTTGGTTTTGCTTTGACCGTTAAAAGCAATTAAAAAAAAAGGGGTTTTTTAAAATGCTTTTAAGCAAACGGAAACGTTAAATAAAGCTTTTAAAAAAACAAAAAAAAAAAAGCTTTTAAATTTTTTTACCGTTAAAACGCAAAAAAACCCCAAATTTTTTGTTAATCTTTTCACGTTTTTGGGCGTTAAAGTTCAAAAACGCTTTTTAAAAAAGAATTAAAAATTTTTGTCGATGCTGTTTTCGAAAAAAAGCAAAAAAACTAAAATTTTTGCTTATTTTTTAAGTTTTTACGTTAAAGTTCAAAGGCTTTTTTAAAAATCAAAAAAAAAAAAATTTTTGTCTTTTTATTTTTTTTTCAAAAAAACGAATTAAAACTTCAAATTTTTTTTAAAAATTTTTTTTCGCTTTTAACGTTAAACTTAAAAAGGCCCCTTTTTAAAAAAATTAAAAATTTGTCTTTTTATCTTTTTTAGGGCTTAAAAAAGATTGCTCCCCTGCTTTTTTCTAAAAGCTTTTTTAAGTTTTAACGTTGTGTTAAATAAACTTTTTAAAATTTTAAAAAATTAAAAAAAAATTTTCCGTTTTGCTTTTTAAAAAAAACGAGAAAACTCAAAAAGGCGTTTTGCTAAAAAATATTTCAAGCTTTTGCAATAAATTTTCCAAAAGACGTTTAAAAAACAATAAAAAAAAAATTTTTTTTAAAAACTGTTTTAGCGTTCCCTTAAAAAAAAAGGTTTTTTTAAAATAAAGTCTTTTCAAAATTTTACTTAAAATCGTTAAATGGAAAAAATTTTAAAAAAAATAATAAAACGGGTTTTAGGTTTTTGGGTTTAAACGTGAAAAAAAGCTAAAACGCTTTTTTGCTAAAAAAACTTTTGTTTTAATGTTAAACTTAAATGGAATTTAAAAAAAACAATAAAAAAAAACGTTTTTATGTGTTTTAGCGTTAAACGGTTAAAGTAAAAGTTTTTGCTTTTTAAAATTATTTTAGATCGTTGAAACGTTCAAATAAAAGCAATATTAAAAAAAACGAAAAAAAAAAACTGTTTTATGTTTTTTAGGTTAAAACGCAGATTAAAGCTCAAAACGGCTGTTTTGCTAAAATAATCATTTTCAAGCATTTTAGATCGTTGAAATCGTTCAAATAGACGCAATATTAAAAAAAAACGAATAATAAAAATTCGTCGTTTTATGCTGTTTTACGCGTTAAAACGCAGATAAAGCTCAAAACGTGCTGTTTTGCTAAATAATCATTTCAAGCATTTTAATGCTAATGTTCAATAGACGCAATTAAATAAAAAAAATAATAAAAACGTCGTTTTATAAAATTGTCTTTTACGCGTTAACGCCGATTAAAGTCAAAACGCTGTTTTGCGAAAATAAGTTTTTCAAACATTTTAAGATCGTTGAATCGTTGAAATAGAAGAATATTCAAATAAAAATAATAAAAACGTTTTAAATTCTTTCGTTTTAGAACGCAGTTTTAACGCTTAAACCGTTGTTTTGCTAAAATAATCTTTTTGCTAAATTTTAATCGTTTTGAAAGCACTAGACGTTGAAATCTAATAAAATATTAAAAAAAATTCAATTTTATCTGTTTTACGTTTAAACGCATTGATAAAACGTGCTGTTAAAGCTAAAATAATCATTTTAAATAGCATTTTAAGATGTTAAAGATCGTTGAAATCGCGCAATATTATTAAAAAACGAATAATAAAAATTCGTCGTTTTATGCTGTTTTACGCTTTAAAAGCAGATTAAAGCTCAAAACGTGCTGTTTTTGCTAAAATAATCATTTTCAAGCATTTTAGATCGTTGAAATCGTTCAAATAGAAATATAAAAAAATAATAAAAAATTTCGTTTTTATGCTGTTTTACGCTTTAAAACGCAGATTAAAGCTCAAAACGTGCTGTTTCTAAATAATCATTTAAGCATTTTAGATCGTTGAAATCGTTCAAATAGACTCAAATAGAAAATAATAATAAAAATATCTCGTTTGACGTTTTACGTTTAACGCGTTAAACCAAAACGTCTGTTTTGCTAAAAGCCTTTTCGCATTTTAAACGTTTAATCTTTCAAATGTAGAAATCTTAAATAGAAGAATCAATAAAAAAATTCAAATTTTGCTGTTTTTACGCGTTTCAACGCAGTTTTAAAACTAAAACGTGCTGTTTGCTCAAAAGTGCTTTTTCAAACATTATTATCGTTAACTTTAAAGATCGTGAATCTTCAAAAACGAATAATAAAAACGTCGAATTTATTTTCGCTTTTAACGCAGTTAAGCTCAAAAGGGCTGATTAAGCTCAAAATAATCATTTTCAACATTAGATCGTTGAAAGCATTTAAAGATCGTTGAAATCTTAAATAAAAATTAATAAAAAATTCGTCTTTTTTATGCTGTTTTACGCGTTATAACGCAATTAAAGCTCAAAGCGTGCTGTTTTGCTAAAATAATCATTTTCAAGCATTTTAGATCGTTGAATCGTTAAATAGAAGCAATATTAATAAAAAAACGATAATGTGTTTTTATGCTGTTTTACGCGTTAAAACGCAGATTAAAAGCTCAAACGTGCTGTTTTGCTAAAATAATCATTTTCAAGCATTTTAGATCGTTGAATCGTTCAAATAGAAGCAATATTAATAAAAAACGAATAATAAAAATTTCGTCGTTTTATGCTGTTTTACGCGTTAAAAACGCCGATTAAAGCTCAAAACGTGCTGTTTTCTAAAATAATCATTTTCAAGCACTTTAGATCGTTGAAATCGTTCAAATAGACGCAATATTATTAAAAACGAATAATAAAAATTTCGTCTTTTTTATGCTGTTTTATGCTTTAAAAATGCAGTTTAAAAAGCTCAAAACGTGCTGTTTTGCTAAAATAAGCATTTTCAAGCATTTTAGATCGTTGAAATGTTCAAGCAATATTAATAAAAACGAATAATAAAAATTCGTCTTTTTTATGCTTTTTTACGCGTTACAACGCAGTTTAAAAAGCTCAAAACGTGCTGTTTTGCTAAAATAAGCATTTTCAAGCATTTAGATCGTTGAAATCGTTCAAATAGAAGCAATCTTAATAAAACGAATAATAAAAATTTCGTCTTTTTTATGCTGTTTTACGTTTTTAAAACGCAGATTAAAGCTCAAAACGTGCTGTTTTGCTAAAATAATTATTTTCAAGCATTTTAGATCGTTGAAATCGTTCAAAAGAGGGAATATTAATAAAAACGAATAATAAAAATTTCGTCGTTTTTATGTTGTTTTACGCGTTAAAACGCAGATTAAAGCTCAAAACGTGCTTTTTTGCTAAAATAAGCATTTTCAAGCATTTTAGATCGTTGAAATCGTTCAAATAGAAGCAATATTAATAAAAACAAATAAAAAAAAATTCGTCGTTTTTATGCTGTTTTACGCGTTAAAACGCAGATTAAAGCTCAAAACGTGCTGTTTTGCAAAAATAATCATTTTCAAGCATTTTAGATCGTTGAAATGTTCAAATAGAAGAAATATTAATAAAAACGAATAATAAAAATTCGTCTTTTTTATGTTTTTTTTACGCGTTAAAACGCAGTTTAAAAAGCTCAAAAGGGCTTTTTGCTAAAATAATCATATTCAAGAATTTTAGATTGTTAAAAACGTTCAAATAGACGCAATATTAATAAAAACGAATAATAAAAAATTTCGTCGTTTTTGTGTTTTACGCTTTAAAAAACGCAGATTAAAGCTAAAAACGTGCTGTTTTGCTAAAATAATCATTTTCAAGCATTTAGATCGGGGAAATCGTTCAAATAGACGCAATATTAAAAAAAACGAATAATAAAAATTTTCGTCGATTTTATGCTGTTTTACGCGTTAAAACGCAGTTTAAAAAGCTCAAAACGTGCTGTTTTAAAATAAATCATCCAAGATTTTGACGTTGAAACGTTCAAATAGAAGCAATATTAAAAAACGAATAATAAAAATTCGTCGTTTTTGGGTTTTACGCGTTAAAACGCAGATTAAAAGCTCAAAACGTGCTGTTTTGCTAAAATAAGCGTTTTAAAGCATTTTAGATCGTTGAAATCGTTAAATAGACGCAATATTAATAAAAACGAATAATATAAATTCGTCGTTTTATGCTGTTTACGCCTTAAAACGAGATTAAAAGCTCAAACGTGCTGTTTTGCTAAATAATCATTTAAGCTTTTTAGATCGTTGAAATCGTTCAAAGACGCATATTAAAAAAACGAATAATAAAATTTCCGTTTTCTTGTTTTACCGTTAAAACGCAGATTAAAGCTCAAACGTGCTGTTTTGCAAAAATAAGCATTTTCAAGCATTTTAATCGTTGAAATCGTTCAAATAGAAGCAATCTTAATAAAACGAATAATAAAAATTTCGTCTTTTTTTAGCTGTTTTACGCTTTAAAACGCAGATTAAAGCTAAAAAAGGGCTGTTTTGAAAAAATAATCATTTTCGCCATTTTGATCGTTGAACGTTCAAAAGACGCAAATTAATAAAAACGAATAATAAAAATTTCGTCTTTTTTATGTGTTTTACGTTAAAGCAGATTAAAGTCAAACGGCGTTTTTAAAAATAAGTTTTTCCATTTTAGATCGTTGAAATCGTTAAATTAAGCAATATTAAAAAAAAAGGGGATAATAAAAAAATTCGACGTTTTATGTGTTTACGCGTTAAAACGCAGATTAAAGCTCAAAACGTGCTGTTTTAAAAAATCATTTTCAAGCATTTTAGACGTTGAAATCGTTCAAATAGACGCATATTAATAAAAACGAATAATAAAAATTTTGTCGTTTTGCTTTTTTACGTTAAAACGGATTAAAGCTAAAAACGGCTGTTTTGTTAAAATAAGCATTTTCAAGCATTTAGATCGTTGAAATCGTTCAAAAGAAGCAATATTAATAAAAAAAAAATTTAAAAAATTCGTCGTTTTATTGTTTACGCGTTAAAAACGCAGATTAAAGCTCAAAACGTGCGTTTTGCTAAAATAATCATTTCAAGCATTTTAGATCGTTGAAATCGTTCAAATAGACGCGCAATATTAATAAAAACGAAATAAAAAATTTCTGCGTTTTATGTGTTTTACGCGTTAAAACGCAGATTAAGCTCAAAACGTGCGTTTTGCTAAAATAAGCATTTTTAAGCATTTTAGATCGTGAAACCCGTTCAAATAGAAGAATTTTAAAAAAAAACGAATAATAAAAAATTCGTCGTTTTATGCTGTTTACGCGTTAAACGCTGATTAAAGCTCAAAAGGGCTGTTTTGCTAAAATAATCATTTTCAAGCATTTTAGATCGTTAAAACGTTCAAATAGACGCAAATTAAAAAAACGAATAATAAAAATTTCTCCGTTTTATTGTTTTACGCGTTAAAACGCAGATTAAGCTCAAACGTGCTGTTTTGCTAAATAAGCATTTTCAAGCATTTTAGATCGTTGAAATCGTTCAAAAGACGCAATATTATAAAAAACGAATAAAAAAAATTTCGCTTTTAGCTGGTTTTACGCGTTAAAACGCAGATTAAAGCTCAAAACGTGCTTTTTGCTAAAATAAGCATTTTCAAGCATTTTAGATCGTTGAAATCGTTCAAATGGGAAAAATATTAATAAAAACGAATAATAAAAATTCGTCGTTTTATGTTGTTTACGCGTTAAAACGCGATTAAAAGCTCAAAACGGCTGTTTTGCTAAAATAATCATATTCAAGAATTTTAGATTGCTGAAATCGTTCAAATAGACGCAATATTAATAAAAACGAATAATAAAAATTTCTCGTTTTAGTTGTTTTACGCTTTAAAAAACGAGATTAAAGCTCAAACGTGCTGTTTTGAAAAATAATCATTTTCAAGCATTTTAAAAAGTTAAATCGTCTTTTTTTTTAAA
>NW_027046645.1:0-22368 GCF_025399875.1 Dalotia coriaria | reverse complement strand
TTTTTTAAAAAAAAATTTTGGTTTTTAATTTTTTAAGCAAAAAAAAAAGCAAAACTTTTTTTTTTGAGGTTTTTAAAATCCCCCGGTTTTAACGCGGCAAAACGCATAAAAACGACAAAATTTTTTTTATTTTTTTTTTTTCCCCGTTTTTTTTAAAATTTTTTTTGCGCCTTTTTGAAACGGTTTTCCAAAACGATCTAAAAATTTTTTTTTAAAATTGCTTTTTTTTAAAGCAAAACGTTAAAAATGCTTTTTTAAAAAAGGTTTTTAATTTTTTCTGCGTTTTAACGCGTAAAAAATAAAAACGACGAAATTTTTTTATTCGTTTTTTAAATATTGCTCTATTTGAACGATTTCAACGATTTTTAAAATGCTTGTGTTATTTTAGCAAAACAGCACGTTTTGGTTTAAATCGCGAACGCAAAAAACAGCATAAAACGACGAAATTTTTTTATTCGTTTTTATTAATATTTCTATTTAAAACGATTTCAACGATTAAAAATGCTTGAAAATGTTTTTTTTAGCAAAACAGCACGTTTTGAGTTTAATTTTCTTTTTAACGCGAAAACAGCAAAAAAACGACAAATTTTATTATTCGTTTTTTTATATTGCCATTTAACGATTTCAACACAAAAATGTTGAAAATGCTTATTTTAGAAAAACAGCACGTTTGAGTTTTTCGCGTTTTAACGCGTAAAACAGCATAAAACGACAAATTTTTTTATTATTCGTTTTTAAATATTGTTTCTATTTAACGATTTCAACGATCTAAAATGCAAAAAAGCTTTTTTTTGCAAAACAGCAGTTTTGAGTTTAATCGCTTTTTAACGCGTAAAAAGATAAAACGACGAAATTTTTATTATTCTTTTTTTATTATATTGTTCTATTTAACGATTTCAACGATCTAAAATGCTTGAAAATGCTTATTTTAGCAAAACAGACTTTTTGAGCTTTAATCTCGTTTTAAGGGGAAAAAAACAGCATAAAAACGAAATTTTTTATTATTTTTTTTTTTTAAATTGCTCTATTTAACGATTTCAACGATCTAAAATGTTTGAAAATGCTTTTTTTAAAAGAAAAAAACAGACTTTTTGAGTTTATCGCGTTTTAACGCGAAAAACAGCAAAAAAAACGACGAATTTTTTTATTCGTTTTTTTTAAATTTGCTTCTTTTTGGGAACGATTTCAACAATCAAAATGCTTGAAAATGTTTTATTTTAGCAAAACAGCACGTTTTGAGTTTATTCGCGTTTTAACGCGTAAACAGCATAAAAGGGACGAAATTTTTTATTATTCGTTTTTAAATATTGCTCTATTTGAACGTGATTTCAAGATCTAAAATGCTTAAAAATGATTTTAGCAAAACAGCACGTTTTGGTTTTAATCTGCTTTTTAACGCGAAAAACAGCATAAAACGACAAATTTTTATTATTGGTTTTTTAATATTGCGTCTATTTGAACGATTTCAACGATCTAAAATGCTTGAAAATGCTTATTTTAGCAAAACAGCACGTTTTGAGCTTTAATCTGCGTTTTAACGCGTAAAATGAATAAAACGACGAATTTTTTTATTATTCGTTTTTATTAATATTGCTTCTATTTGAACGATTTCAACGATCTAAAAATGCTTGAAAATGCTTATTTTAGCAAAACACGTTTTGAGTTTTATTCTGCGTTTTAACGCGTAAAACAGCATAAAAACGACGAAATTTTTATTATTCGTTTTATTATATTGCGTCTATTTGAACGGATTTCAATGATCTAAAATGCTTGAAAATGCTTATTTTAGAAAACAGCACGTTTTGAGTTTTAATCTGCGTTTTAACGCGTAAAACAGCATAAAACGACGAATTTTTATTATTCGTTTTTTATTAATATTTCTTCTATTTGAACGATTTCAACAATCTAAAAATGCTTGAAAATGCTTATTTTAGCAAAACAGCAGTTTTGATTTTATTTGCGTTTTAACGCGTAAAAACAAAAAAGACGAAATTTTTATTATTCGTTTTTTTAATATTGCGTCTACTTTGAACGATTTCAACGATCTAAAATGCTTGAAAATGCTTATTTTAGCAAAACAGCACGTTTTGAGTTTTAATCTGCGTTTTAACGCGTAAAACAGCATAAAAACGACGAAATTTTTATTATTCGTTTTTATTAATATTGTTCTATTTAAACGATTTCAACGATCTAAAAATGCTTGAAAATGCTTATTTTAAAAAAGCACGTTTTGAGTTTTAATCTGCGTTTTAACGCGAAAACAGCATAAAAAGCAAAATTTTATTATTCTATTTTCATTTGTTTATTTAACATTTCAACGATTTAAGTCATGAAAATGCATGCTTTTTAGCAAAAACAGCACGTTTTGAGCTTTAATCAGCGTTTTAACGCGTAAAACAGCATAAAAACGACGAATTTTTATTATTCGTTTTTATTAATATTGCTTATATTTGAACGATTTCAACGATCTAAAATGCTTGAAAATGTTTATTTTAGCAAAACAGCACGTTTTGAGCTTTTAATCGCGTTTTAACGCGTAAAACAGCATAAAAACTACGAATTTTTATTATTCGTTTTTATTAATATTGCTTCTATTTGAACGATTTCAACGATCTAAATGCTTGAAAATGCTTATTTTAGCAAAACAGCGTTTTGAGTTTTAGTCTGCGTTTTAACGCGTAAAACAGCATAAAAAGACGAAATTTTTATTATTCTTTTTTATTAATATTGCGTCTATTTGAACGATTTCAACGATCTAAAATGCTTGAAAATACTTATTTTAGCAAAACAGCACGTTTTGAGCTTTAATCTGCGTTTTAACGCGTAAATCAGCATAAAAACGACGAAATTGTATTATTCTTTTTTATTAATATTGTTCTATTTGAACGATTTCAACGATCAAAAAATGCTTGAAAATGTTTATTTTAGCAAAACAGCACGTTTTGAGCATTAATCTGCGTTTTAACGCGTAAAACAGCATAAAACGACGAATTTTTTATTATTCGTTTTTATTAATATTGCTTCTATTTGAACGATTTCAACGATCTAAAATGCTTAAAAATCCCTATTTTAGCAAAACAGCACGTTTTGAGCTTTTAATCGGGTTTTAACGCGTAAAACAGCTTTAAAAACGACAAAATTTTTTATTATTCTTTTTTTATTAATATTGCTTCTATTTGAACGATTTCAACGATCTAAAATGCTTGAAAATGATTATTTTAGCAAAACAGCACGTTTTGAGCTTTTAATCTGCGTTTTAACGCGTAAACAGCATAAAAACGACGAATTTTTATTATTCGTTTTTATTAATATTGCTTCTATTTGAACGATTTCAACGATCTAAAATGCTTGAAAATGCTTATTTTAGAAAACAGCACGTTTTGAGTTTAATCTGCGTTTTAACGCGTAAAACAGCATAAAACGGTGAAATTTTATTATTCGTTTTTATTAATATTGCGTCTATTTTGAACGATTTCAAGGGATCTAAAATGCTTGAAAATGTTATTTTAGCAAAACAGCACTTTTTGAGCTTTAATCTGCGTTTAATCGCGTAAACAGCATAAAAACGACGAATTTTTTTATCTTGTTTTTATTAATATTGCTTCTATTTGAACGATTTCAACGATCTAAAATGCTTGAAAATGTTATTTTAGAAAAACAGCACGTTTTGAGTTTTTAATCTGCGTTTTAACGCGTAAAACAGCATAAAACCACGAAATTTTTATTATTCGTTTTTAAAATTGCGTCTATTTGAACGATTTCAACGATCTAAAATGCTTGAAAAATGCTTATTTTAGCAAAACAGCACTTTTTGAGTTTTAATCTGCTTTTTAACGCGTAAAACAGCATAAAAAAGACAAAATTTTTATTATTCGTTTTTATTAATATTGCTTCTATTTGACCGATTTCAACGATCTAAAATACTTGAAAATGCTTATTTTAGAAAAAACAGCACGTTTTGAGCTTTTAATCTGCGTTTTAACGCGAAAAACAGCATAAAACGACGAAATTTTTATTTTTCGTTTTTTATTAATATTGGTCTATTTGAGGGGATTTCAACGATCTAAAAATGCTTGAAAATGCTTATTTTGCAAAACAGCACGTTTTGCCCTTTTTAATCTGCTTTTTAACGCGTAAAACATAAAACGGTGAAATTTTTATTATTCGTTTTTATTAATATTGCGTCTATTTGAACGATTTCAACGATCTAAAATGCTTGAAAATGATTATTTTAGCAAAACAGCACGTTTTGAGCTTTAATCTGCGTTTTAACGCGTAAAACAGCATAAAAGTTAAAAGTTTTAAAATGCTTTTTAGCAAAACAGCATTTTGATTTTTTTTTTGCTTTTAATAAACCAAAAAAAAAGACAAAATTTTTAAATTTTTTTTTTTTTTAAAAATTGTTCTTTTTTAACGTTTAACGTAAAAAGTTTAAAAAAGTTTTTTTAAAAACCCGTTTTATTTAATCTCGTTTTAACCTTTTAACAAAAAAAAGCTTTTTAATTTTTCTTTTTTTAAAAGCCTTTTAAAAGTTTAAGTTAAAAGCTAAAATTTTTTTTAAAAACAGATTTTGGGCTTTTGGGGTTTTAAGCAAAAAAATTTGCATAAAAACGACAAATTTTTTAATTCGTTTTTAAAAGCTTTTTTTAACGTTTAACGCAAAAAGCTTAAAAGCTTTTTTTTTAAAACCCTTTTTTATTTAATTGTTTTTAAATTTAAAAAAAAAAAACAAAAATTTTTTTATTTTTTTAAAATTTTCTTTTTTTAACGTTTAACGCTAAAAGAAAAAAAAAAATTTTTTTAAAACGGTTTTATTTTAATCGCGTTTAAGGGTAAAAGCATAAAAAGGAAATTTTTTTTTTTTTTAAAGCTTTATTTGCGTTTAACGTTAAAATGCTTAAAACCATTTGAAACCCCTTTTTTTTTTTTAATTTTTTTAAGGAAACACAAAAAAGGTTTTTAATTTTTGTTTTTAAAATTTTTTTAAGGGTTTAACGTTTTAAAATTTTTTTATTTTGAAAAAATTTTTTTTATTTTAAAGGGGTTTTAACGCAAAAAAATTTAAAAAAGGTTTTTTATTATTTTTTTTTATTTTTCGCTAAAAACTTTTAACGACAAAAATTTTTAAAAAAATGTTTTTTAAAAAAGCCTTTTGACTTTTAACGGTTTTAAGCTAAAAAAATAAAAACGACGTTTTTTTATTCGTTTATTAAATTTTTTAAAAAAACGATTTAAATCTTTTTTAAAATGTTTTTTTTAAAAAAAGGGTTTTAGTTTTCCCCTTTTAATAAAAAGCAAAAAACACGTTTTTATTTTCGTTTTTTTAAAGTTTTAACTTTTTAAATTAAAAAATGGAAAATTTTTTTTTAAAAAACCCCTTTTGACATCTTTTAAGCTAAAAGCAAAAAGACTTTTTTTATTCGTTTTTTTACCTTTTTAACGAAAAATTAAAAATTTTTTTTTAAAATGCTTTTTTTAAAAAAAAAACAACTTTTTAGCAAACTTTTTCCCCCAAAACGAAAAAAAAAACGCGAATTTTTTTTTAACTTTTTTATTTTTTTTTAAATTTTCCCCAAATTAAAATTTAAAAGATTTTAAAAAATTTTTTATTTATTTTTTAAGCAAAACAGCATGCTTTTTTTTTAATTTTTTTTAAAAAGGTTAAAAACGATTTAAATCTTTTAAAATGCTTATTTTAGCCCAACTTTTTATTTAAAAGCTTTTAAGCAAAAAAAAAAACCAAAAATTTTTTTTTTTTTAAAAAAAGCTTTTTAAGGGTTTTAAAATCTTGTTAAAACTTTTTAAAAAAAAACGTTTTATTGCTTTTAAGCAAAAAAAAAACCAAAAATTTTTATTTTCTTTTTTAATAAATTTTTTAGAAATTTAAATCTTTTAAAATGCTTTTTTACAAAAAACGGGGGGTTTTAAGGAAAAAGCAAAAACACGTTTTTATTACCTTTTTTAAACGCTTTTAACGAAAAATTTTAAAATGTTAAAATGTTTTTTCCCAAAAAAAAATTTTATTTAATTTTTTTTTAGCAAAACCAATTTTGAGTTTTATTTTCTTTTTTTAAAAAAAAATTTTTTAAAAAATTTTAAATCTTTTAAATGTTTTTTTAAAAACGTTTTTTTTAAAATTTGCTTTTGGGAAAAAAAAAGGGAAAATTTTATTTTCTTTTAAAAAAAAAATTTTTTAAATTTTAAAATTAAAAATTTTTTAAAATTTTTTTAAAGCAAAACAACTTTTAGAATTTTTTAAGGAAAAAACTTTTTTTAAAAAACAGAATTTTTTTTTTTAATTTTTTTTTAAATTTCAACGTTAAAAGTTAAAATGCTTTTGAAAACTATTTTAGCAATCGTTTTTTAACGCGAAAACAACAAAAACGACAAAATTTTTTATTATTCTTTTTATTAATATTGCGTTTTTTCATTTAACGATCAAAATCAAAATGTTTTTTAAAAAAACCCCTTTTAGCAACTTTTTAACGCGTAAAACGCTAAAAGAAAATTTTAATTCTTTTTATTTTTTTATTGCATTTAACGATTAACTTTTAAAATGCTTATTTTAAAAAAATTTTAGTTTTAATCTGCGTTTTAACGCTTTAAAAAAAAAAAGAAATTTTTTTTTTTTGTTTTTTTTTAAATTTTCATTTGAAAAAACCCCAAAAATTTTTTAAAAAAAGGGGTTTTGGTTTTAACCCGAACAAAAAAAAAAAAAAAAATTTTTTTTTTTTTTTTTTTTTTTCATTTAAACGATTTAAATTAAAATGCTTAAAAAGGAAAAAAAAAATTTTTTTTTCCGCTTTTTAAAAACCAAAAAAAAAAAAAATTTTTTTTTTTTTTTTTTTCTTTTGGGTTTAAATTTTAAAATTTAAAATTTTTTTTTTAAAAAAAAAGTTTAAAATTTGGGTTTTAAGGAAAAAAAAAAGACGAATTTTTATTATTTTTTTTATTAATATTGCGTCTATTTGAAGATTTCAAATATAAAATGCTTAAAAAGTTTTTTTAGCAAAAACATCACGTTTTGGTTTAATCAGCGTTTTAACGCGAAAAACAGCATAAAACGACGAAATTTTTTATTTTTTTTTATTTTTTTTTTTAAATTTAACGATCTAAAAGTTTTAAAAATTTTTTTAAAAAACCTTTTGGTTTTTGGTTTTAACCCGGAAAAAAATAAAAAAAATTTTTTTATTCGTTTTATTAATATTGCGCTATTTGAACGATTTCAACGATTAAAATGTTTAAAAAAATGCTTATTTTAGCAAAACAGCACGTTTTGAGTTTTTAACGGGTTTTAAAAAAAAGCAAAAAAACGACGAATTTTTATTATTCGTTTTTTTAAATATTGTTTTTTAAACGATTTCAAGGGAAAAAATGTTAAAAATGCTTATTTTAGCAAAACAGCACGTTTTGAGTTTTTTCCTTTTTAACGGAAAAACAGCAAAAACGACGAAATTTTTATTATTCGTTTTTATTAATATTGCTTCTATTTGAACGATTTTAACGATCTAGCCGCTTAAAATGCGCTTATTTTAGCAAAACCGCACGTTTTGAGCTTTAATCTGTTTACGCGTAAGACAGCATAAAACGACAAAATTCTTTTTATTATTCGTTTTTATTTTATTTCGCGTCTATTTGAACGATTTCGCGATCTAAAATGCTTGAAAATGCTTATATTTTAGCAAAAACAGCACGTTTTGAGCTTTAATCTGCGTTTAAACGCGTAAAACAGCATAAAAAACGATGAAATTTTATTATTCGTTTTTTATTAATATTGCTTCTATTTGAACGATTTCAACGATTCAAAATGCTTCTGAAATGCTAATTTTAGCAAAACAGCAGATTTTGAGTTTTAAATCAGCGTTTTAACGCGTAAAACAGCATAAAACGACGAATTTTTATTATTCGTTTTATCAATATTGCGTCTATTTGAACGATTTCAACGATCTAAAATGCTTGAAAATGCTTATTTTGAAAACAGTATTGCTTGAGCGGGACCCGTAAGCCAATGCGTAAAACAGCATAAAACGACAATTTTTTATTATTCGTTTTTTATTAATATTGCGTCTATTTTGAACGATTTCAACGATCTTAAAATGCTTTGAAAATGCCTATTTCAGCAAAATGGCATGCTGAGTTTTTAAATTTGCGCGAACGCGTAAAAAATATGGCAAAACGATGAAATTTGGCCATTTGCTTTTGGTTACATGGCTTTACGAAATCGATTTACCGACGCAGCGCTGTGCCAGCGACGTAGCAAAACAGCACGTTTTGAGTTTTATTCGTTTTAACGCGTAAACAGCATAAAAACGACGAAATTTTTATTATTCGTTTTTATTATTGCGTCTGGTTTGAACGATTTCAACGATCTAAAATGCTTGAAAATGCTTATTTTAGCAAAACAGCACGTTTTTGAGCTTTAATCTGCGTTTTAACGCGTAAACAGCATAAAACGACGAATTTTGCTTATTCGTTTCTTGTTCATACTGTTTATTTGAAACGATTTCAACGATCTTAAAATGCTTGAAAAGCTTATTTCCAGCAAAACAGCATCGTTTTGAGCTTTATTCTGCGTTTTTAACGCGCAAAACAGCATAAAACGACGAAATTTTTATTATTCGTTTTTAGTAATATTGCGTCCATTTGAACGATTTCAACGATCTAAAATGCTTGAAAATGCTTGTCGTAGCAAAACAGCACGTTTTGAGCTTTAATCTGCGTTTTAACGCGTAAACAGCATAAAATGACGAATTTTTATTATTCGTTTTTTATTAATACGTTTCGCTTAAACGATTTCAACGATCTAAAAACGCTTGAAAATGCTTATTTAGCAAAACAATGTTTTGAAAGCTTTAATCTGCGTTTCTACCCGCGTAAAACAGCATAAAAACGACGAAATTTCTTTATTATTCGTTTTTATTCATATTGCTTATTTGAACGATTTCAAACGATCTAAAATGCTTGAAAAATGCTTATTTTAGCAAACAGCAATGTTTTTAGCTTTAATCTGCGTTTAACGCGCAAAACAGCATAAAATCGTCGAATTTTTTATTATTCGTTTTTTATTAATATTGCGTCTATTTGGAACGATTTCAACGATCAAAATGCTTGAAAATGCTTATTTTAGCAAAACATCACGTTTTGAGCTTTAATCAGCGTTTAACGCGTGAAACAGCATAAAACGACGAAATTTTTATTATTCGTTTTGCTAATATTGCGTCTATTTGAACGATTTCAACGATCTAAATGCTGGAGAAAATGCTTATTTTAACAAACAGCACGTTTTGAGCTTTTAATCTGCGTTTTAACGCGTAAAACAGCATAAAAACGACGAATTTTTTACCACTCCGTTTTTATTAATATTGCGGCCTATTTGAACGATTTCAACGGGATCAAAATGCTTGAAAATGCTTTTATTTTAGCAAAACAGCAATGTTTTGAGTTTTAATCTGCGTTTTAACGCGCAAAATGCATAAAAACGACGAATTTTTTATTATTCGTTTTTATTAATATTGCTTTATTTGAACGATTTCAACGATTCAATATGCTTGAAAATGCTTATTTTAGCAACACAGCATCGTTTGAGCTTTATTCTGTTTAACGCGTAAAACAGCATAATAACGACAAATTTTATTATTCGTTTTATTAATATTGTTTCACTTTTGAACGATTTCAACAATCTAAAAATGCTTTGAAAATGCTTATTTCAGCAAAACAGTTAATGTTTTGAGCTTTAATCTGCGTTTTAACGCGTAAAATGTACAAAACGACGAATTTTTTTTTTTTTTTTTATTCTTTCTTTATTTAACATTTAAATTAAAATGCAAAAATTTAGGGGGAAACCCTTTTTTTTACGCTTTTTAAGCAAAAACGAAAAAAAAATTTTTTTTTCTTTTTTATTAAACGATTTAACGATTTAAACTAAAATGTTTGAAAAATTTTAGAAACCCCGTTTTATTTTTAACCTTTTTTGCTAAAACGAAAAAAATTTTTTTTTATTATTCGTTTTTTAAAGTTTTTTTTTTTAAATTTAAAATTTTGCTTGAAAAGCTTTTTTAGAAAACCCCGTTTTAGACGGGTTTTAAGCAAAAAAAAAAAAATTTTTATTACGTTTTTTTAAAATTTTCCCCTTTTGAATTTTTTTAAGCAAAATTTTTTAAAATTTATTTTTTAGCAAAACAGCAGGATTTTTAAAATTTTTTTAAAAAACCAAAAACCAAAATTTTAATTTTTTTTATTATTTGGGCAGAACGTTTAAGTTAAAACCCAAAAAGCTTAGAAAAAAAAACGATTTTATTTTAATTCGTTTTAAAAAAAAAAAAAATGAGGTTTTTTAATTTTTTTTAAAATTTTGTTTTTTAAAACGTTTTTACAAAATGCTTAAAAGTTTAAGCAAAAAGCATTTTAGTTTTAATTGCTTTTTAAAAAACGATAAAAACACAATTTTTTAATTGTTTTATTAAAGCCTTTTGGTTTAATTTAAAAAAGTAAAAACCCTAAGCAAAAAAACGTTTTTATTTAAATCTCTTTTAAGGGTAAAACACAAAAAAAGGAATTTTTTTTTTTTTTAAAAATTTATTTAACGTTTAACGTTAAAAGCTTAAAAGCTTTTTTTAGAAAAAACCGTTTTATTTACGTTTAACGCTAAAAAGCTAAAAAGCAAATTTTAACTTTTTTATTAATTTGCGTTTTTTGGGGTTTTAACGTTTAAAAAAGGAAAAATTTATTTTTAAAAAACCTTTTATTTTAACGGTTTTAACGCTAAAAGCTAAAAGCTTTTTTAAAAAGGGTTTTTATTAATTTGCTTTTTTAACTTTTTAACGTTTAAAAAAGCAAAAATTTTTATTTTAAAAAAATTTTGGCCTTTTGCGTTTAACGCTAAAAGCTTAAAAGAAATTTTTAACCCGTTTTTAAAATTGCGTTTAACGACAAATTTAAAAAGCAAAAATTTTTTTTTTTTAAAAAGCCTTTTGAGTTTAACGGTTTTAAGCAAAAAAGCATAAAAACGACGTTTTTTATTATTCGTTTTTTTAAAATTTTTTAAACGTTTTAACGAAAAAATTTTTAAAACTTTTTTAAAAAAAAGCACTTTATTTTTTTTTAAGCTATGCAAAAAACGACGTTTTTTATTTTCTTTTTTTTTAAAAAAACCCCCTTTTAACGACAAATTAAAATCTTTTTTTTTTTAAAAAACGATTTTATTTTAAAAGTTTTTAAGGGTAAAAAAAAAATTTTTTTATTTTCTTTTTTTATAATACCCTTTTTTAAACGATTTAACGTTAAAATGCAAAAAATGTTTTTTTAAAAAAAAGGTTTTGTTTTTTACCGCTTTTACAAAACCTAAAAACGCGAAATTTTAATTCTTTTTTATTCTTTTTTATTTGCATTTAACGATTTAAAATTTTTAAAAATGCTTATTTTTAAAAAACAGCACTTTTGGTTTAATTCGTTTTCCAAAAACGCAAAAACCCAAAAATTTTTTTTATTTTTTCTTTTTGCATTTAACGATTAAAATTTTAAAATTTTTTTGAAAAATCCTTTTTTTTAACAGCGTTTTAACGCAAAAAAAAGCAAAAAAACCAAAAAATTTTTTAAAAAATTTGGGTTTTTTAACGTTTTTTTAAAAGTTAAAATGCTTAAAAGAAAACAGCATTTTTTTTTTTCCTTTAACGCGTAAAACGCAAAAAAAACGAATTTTTATTACGTTTTTTTTAATATTGCTTCTATTTGAACGATTTCAACGTTTAAAAGTTTTGAAAATGTTTATTTTAGCAAAAAGATTTTTGGTTTTTTTCTGGTTTTAACGAAAACAGCATAAAAAAAAAATTTTATTATTCTTTTTATTAAAATTTGGTCTATTTGAACGATTTCAACTCTAAAATGCTTGAAAATGTTATTTTGCAAAACAGCTTTTTTGAGCTTTAATTTTTTTAAAAAAAGCATAAAAGACGAAATTTTTATTATTCTTTTTTTAAATATTGCGTCTATTTGAACGATTTCAAGATCTAAAATGCTTGAAAATGTTATTTTAGCAAAAAACACTTTTTGTTTTTTTAATTTTTTAACGCGTAAAACAGCAAAAAAAGACGATTTTTTATTATTCTTTTTTAATATTTTTTTATTTAACGATTTCAACAATCTAAAATGCTTGAAAATGTTATTTTAGCAAAACAGGTTTTATTTTTAACGCAACGCTAAAAAAAATAAAAAAATTTTAATTATTTTTTTTTAAAATTCTCTATTTAAAAAGATTTAAGAAAAAAAAGTTTTTGAAAATCATTTTAGCAAAAACAGCAGAGTTTTAACCTTTTCCAAAAAAGCTAAAAAACGACACATTTTTTTTTTTTTTTAAAATTTGCTTTTTTAAATTTTAACGAAAAAAAATTTAAAATGTTTTTTTAAAGCAAAAAGCACTTTTTTTAATCTTTTTTAAAAAAACCCGATAAAAACGAATTTTTTTTTAAATTTTTCTTTTTTTTTAAATGTTTTATTTAACGTTTAACCAAAAAGCAAAAAATGCATTTTAAAAACCCGTTTTATTTATTGTTTTTTAAGGGTAAAACGATAAAAAACCCTTTTAAATTTTTCTTTTTAAAAGCGTTATTTAACGTTTAACGCTAAAATGCTTAAAAGAAATTTTAAAAAACCCGTTTTATTTAGGGGTTTAACGAAAACAAAAATAAAATTTTTTTTTCTTTTTAAAAGTTTTTTTTTAAAACGTTTAACGCAAAAAGTTTAAAATGCTTTTTAAAAACGGGTTTTAGCTTTTTAACGGTTTTAACGCAAAAACAAAAAAAGTTTTTTAACGTTTTATTAAATTGTTTTTTAACGTTTAACGTTTAAAAGCTTAAAAAGTTTTTTAAAAAAGCCTTTTATTTTTAACGGTTTTATGCTAAAACATAAAAAACGAATTTTTTTTACTTTTAAATTTGCGTTATCCTTTTAAACGAAAAAAAAGTTAAATTTTTTTTAAAAAACCCCTTTTTATTTAACGGGTTTAACGCAAAAAAGCTAAAAAGCGTTTTAATTCGTTTTTTTTAAATTGCTTTTTTTTAACGTTTTAACGAAAAAATTTAAAATCTTTTTTAAAAAAGGGTTTTTTTTTTCCCTTTTTTAAAAGAAAACTTTTAAAAACAAAATTTTATTTTTTTTTTTAAAAGCTTTAAAAAAGGGGATTTAAAATCTTGCAAAATGCTTTTTTTAAAAAACAATTTTTTTTAGTTTAATTGCTTTTAAAGCAAAACAGCATTTAAAAAAATTTTTTTATTCGTTTTTTAAATATTGTTTTTTTTAAAGTTTAAAATTAAAGTTTAAAATCATTTTGAAAACCCCTTTAGCAACGCGTTTTCCCAAAAATCGCTAAAACGCGTTTTTTTAAGTTTTTATTATTTTTTATTTGCAAACGTTTAAAAAAAGTTAAAATGCAAAAGCAAAAAGCAGGAGTTTTAAGCTTTTAACGCGTAAAACGCAAAAAAAATAAAATTTTTTTATTTTTTTTTAAATATTGCGCTATTTAACGTTTCAACGTTAAAAGTTTAAAAATTTTTTTAGCAAAACAGCACGTTTTGAGCTTTAATCTGCGTTTTAACGCGTAAAACAGCATAAAATGACGAATTTTTATTATTCGTTTTTATTAATATTGCTTCTATTTAAACGATTTCAACGATCTAAAATGCTTGAAAATGCTTATTTTAGCAAAACAGCACGTTTCGAGCTTTAATCTGCGTTTAACGCGTAAACAGCATAAAAACGACGAATTTTTTATTATTCGTTTTTATTAATATTGCTTCTATTTGAACGATTTCAACGATCTAAAATGCTTGAAAATGCTTATTTTAGCAAAACAGCACGTTTTGAGCTTTTAATCTGCGTTTTAACGCGTAAAACAGCATAAAAATGACGAAATTTTTATTATTCGTTTTTATTAATATTGCGTCTATTTGAACGATTTCAACGATCTAAAATGCTTGAAAATGCTTATTTTAGCAAAACAGCACGTTTTGAGCTTTAATCTGCGTTTTAACGCGTAAAACAGCATAAAAGACGACGAAATTTTTATTATTCGTTATTTATTAATATTGCTTCTATTTGAACGATTTCAACGATCTAAAATGCTTGAAAATGCTTATTTTAGCAAAACAGCACGTTTTGAGCTTTAATCTGCGTTTTAACGCGTAAAACAGCATAAAAACGACGAAATTTTTATTATTCGTTTTTATTAATATTGCGTCTATTTGAACGATTTCAACGATCTAAAATGCTTGAAAATGCTTATTTTAGCAAAACAGCACGTTTTGAGCTTTAATCTGCGTTTTAACGCGTAAAACAGCATAAAAACGACGAATTTTTTATTATTCGTTTTTATTAATATTGCTTCTATTTGAACGATTTCAACGATCTAAAATGCTTGAAAATGCTTATTTTAGCAAAACAGCACGTTTTGAGCTTTATTCTGCGTTTTAACGCGTAAAAGCATAAAACGACAAATTTTTATTATTCGTTTTATTAATATTGCGTCTATTTGAACGATTTCAACGATCTAAAATGCTTGAAAATGCTTATTTTAGCAAAACAGCACGTTTTAAGCTTTAATCTGCGTTTTAACGCGTAAAACAGCATAAAATGACGAATTTTTATTATTCGTTTTTATTAATATTGCTCTATTTGAACGATTTCAACGATTAAAATGCTTGAAAATGCTTTATTTTAGCAAAACAGCACGTTTTGAGCTTTAATCTGCGTTTAACGCGTAAAACAGCATAAAACGACGAATTTTTTATTATTCGTTTTTATTAATATTGCTTCTATTTGAACGATTTCAACGATCTAAAATGCTTGAAAATGCTTATTTTAGCAAAACAGCACGTTTTGAGCTTTTATTCTGCGTTTTAACGCGTAAACACATAAAAGACGAAATTTTTATTATTCGTTTTATTAATATTGCGTCTATTTAAACGATTTCAACGATCTAAAATGCTTGAAAATGCTAATTTTAGCAAAACCACGTTTTATTTAAATTTCCCGTTTTACCGGTAAAACAGCAAAAAAAAACGAAAATTTTTATTATTCTTTTTTTATTCTTTGCTTCTATTTAAAGATTTCAACGATCAAAAATGCTTAAAAATGCTTATTTTAGAAAAAAGATTTTTGTTTTAATCTACGTTTTAACCCCGGCATAAAACGACGAATTTTTTTATTCTTTTTTTATTATTATTCTTCTTTTGAACGATTTCAACGTCTAAATGTTTAAAAATTTTTTTAGCAAAACAGCACTTTTTGAGTTTTTCTGCGTTTTAAGCGAAAAACAGCATAAAACGACAAATTTTTTTATTATTCGTTTTTTAATTTGCGTCTATTTGAACGATTTAAACGATCTAAAATGCTTGAAAATGCCTTTTTTGCAAAACAGCACTTTTTGAGCTTTAACTGCGTTTTAACGGAAACAGCAAAAAAAACGACGAATTTTTATTATTCGTTTTTTTTAAATACCTTTTTTCGATTTCAACTATCTAAAATGCAAAAATGCATATTTTAGCAAAACACCCGTTTTGAGTTTTATTCTGCTTTTAACGCGTAAAACACATAAAAACGACGAAATTTTTTATTCGCTTTAAAAGGTCATTTGAACGATTTCAACGATCTAAAATGTTTGAAAATGCATTTTGCAAAACAGCACTTTTTGATTTTTTAATCTGCGTTTTAACGCGTAAAAAAATAAAAAACGACAAATTTTTTTATTATTCATTTTTATTAATATTGTTCTATTTGAACGTTTAAAAGACTTGCTTGAAAATGCTTATTTTAGAAAACAGCACGTTTTGAGTTTTTTTCTGCGTTTTAACGCGTAAAACACATGACAAAATTTTTTATTATTCTTTTTTTATTAATTTCGTCTATTTGAACCATTTAACGATCAAAAAATTGGAAAATGTTATTTTAGAAAAAAACAGCACGTTTTAAGTTTAATCTGCGTTTTAACGCGAAAAACACATAAAATGCAAAATTTTTTTATTATTCTTTTTTATTAATATTGCGTCTATTTAACGATTTCCACGATCTAAAATGCTTGAAAATGCTTTTTTTGAAAACAGCACGTTTTGAGTTTTAATCTGCGTTTCAACGCGAAAACGTTTAAAAACGACTTTTTTTATTATTCGTTTTTTTAATTTTGTTCTGTTTGAACGATTTCAAATCTAAAATGCTTGAAAATGCTTAATTTACAAAACAGCACGTTTGGCTTTATTCTGCGTTTAAGCTAAAACAGCATAAACGCAATTTTTATTCGTTTTTATTAATATGCGTCTATTTGAAGATTTCAACGTCTAAAATGTTGAGCTTATTGCAAAACAGCACATTTAGTTTAATCTGCTTTTAAGCAAAAAGCATTAAAATAATTCGTTTTAAGCGTAAACTATAATGATATTTATTTAACGTTTTATAAATTCTCAATTTGAACGATTTATTTCAAAATGCTGTTTTAGCTTAATTTTAGCAAAAAGCCGTTTAAAGCTTTATTACGATAAATTTTAAATTTTTTATATATTGCGAATTTTTTAATATTTATTTATTAAAATGCTTAAATTTAATCTTTAACAAATCAACGTTTTGAAATTCTTATTTTAAGTAAAACAGCATTAGAGTTACGATTTTTAATGTCGTTTTATTAAATGCATTTTATATGCGTTTTTATTAATGTCTATTTGAACTGATTTAATCAAAATGCTTGAAAATGCTTATTTAGTTAAAACAGCACATTTTGAGCTTTAATCTGCGTTTTAACGTGTAAAACACATAAAACGACAAATTTATTATTCGTTTTATTAATATTCTTATTTAAACGATTTCAACGATCTAAAATTTGAAAATGCTATTTTGAAAACGCACGTTTTAGCTTTAATCTGGTTTAACGCTTAACAGCTAAAAGAAAATTTATATTTTTTATTTTATATTGCTTTTATTTGTAAATTTCAACGATCAAAAATGTTTAAAATGCTTATTTTAGCAAAAATAGCCGTTTTAACGTTTAATCTACGTTTTAACGCGAAAAATAAAAACACAATTTTTATTATTCGTTTTTATTATATTGCTTCTATTTGAACATTTCAACGATCTAAAATTTGAAAATGCTTATTTTAGCAAAAGCACGTTTTGAGCTTTAATCTCGTTTTAACGCGTAAAAAGCATAAAAAGACGAATTTTTATTATTCGTTTTTTTAATTTCGCTTATTTGAAATTTCACGATAAAAAGTTATATTATCTTTTTAGAAAAACAGCACGTTTTGAGCTTTAATCTGCGTTTTAACGCGTAAAGCTTAAAACGACAATTTTAATTATTCGTTTTTATATTTATTCTTCGATTTAACGATTTAACAATCAAAATGCTTGAAAAGCATTTTTTAATACGCCTTTTTATTTTATTCTGCGTTTTAACGCTAAAATGCTAAAAATGCTGTAATTTTTATTATTCGTTTTTAATTTGATCTATTTAACGTTAAACGATCTAAAAATTTAGAAAATTTTATTTTCGTTTTATAAGTTTTGAGCTTAATTTGCGTATTTCACGATCTAAAATCTTAAAAAATTTTTATTATTCATTTAATCAAATGTTTGATTTGAGTTTCAACGATTAAAAAGCTAAAACGCTATTTTAGTAAACAGCATTTGAGTTTTTTTATTTGCTTTTAACGTTAAAACACATAAAAACGATGAAAATTTTATTATTCGTTTATTATATTGCGTCTATTTGACCTTTAACGCTAAAAGCTAAAAAGCTATTTTAAAATGCAGTTTTAAGCTTTAATTGCGTTTTAATCGAAACATTTCAACGATCTAAATTTTTAAAATTTTTTTAGCAAAAATTCGTTTAGTTTAATCTGCGTTTTAAATGCGAAAACAGTATTAAAAAACGAAATTTTTTTATTCTTTTATTATTTAGCGTAAAACAGTATAAAACGATTAAAATGCTTGAAAAGCTATTTTAAAAAGCACTTTTGAGATTTCAAATCTACGTTTTAACGCTAATAAGCAAAACGACAATTTTTTTTTTTTTTCTTTAACGCTTTTAACGATTTAACGATCTAAAATTTTAAAATGCTTTTTTGAATATGCGTCGTTTTGAGCTTTTCTGCGTTTTAAGCGTAAAAGCTATTTAAAAACACGCAATTTTTAGTTTATTTTTTTTATTGCTTATTTGAAAATTCAACGAAATTTTATAATGCTTTAATTATATTGCTTATTAAACGATTTTACTTTAATTGCTTGAAAGCTAATTTTAGCAAAACACAATTTTATTATTCGTTTTTTATTTAAAAGATTTAAACGATAAATTTTATAAATGCTTTTTATTCAATTTTATTTAAACGCATTTTAAGTCTAAACTGCTTAAAATGCTTATTTTAGCAAAAACAGACGTTTTAGCTTTAATCTGCTGTTTTAACGCGTAAAACAGCATAAAACGACGAATTTTTATTATTCGTTTTTTATTATTATTGCTTCTATTTGAACATTTCAACGATCTAAAATCTTGAAAATGCATATTTTAGCAAAACAGCATCGTTTTGATTTAATCTGCGTTTTAACGCGTAAAACAATTAAAAACGCGAATTTTTATTATTTTTTATTAAATTGCGTCTATTTGAAGATTTAACGATCTAAATGCTGAAAATGCTATTTTTAGCAAAACAGCACGTTTTTGAGCTTTAATCTGCGTTTTAACGCGTAAAACAGCATAAAACGACGAAATTTTTATTATTCGTTTTTATTATATTGCTCTATTTGAACGATTTCAACGATCTAAAATGCTTGAAAATGCTATTTTAGCAAAACAGCACG
Source organism: Dalotia coriaria (assembly GCF_025399875.1). Taxonomy (NCBI): domain Eukaryota; kingdom Metazoa; phylum Arthropoda; class Insecta; order Coleoptera; family Staphylinidae; genus Dalotia; species Dalotia coriaria. The sequence continues at coordinate 3,537 of NW_027046645.1, read as the reverse complement.
TTTTAGTTTAATCTGCGTTTTAACGCGTAAAACAGCATAAAACGACGAATTTTATTATTCGTTTTTATTATATTGCGTCTATTTGAACGATTTCAACGATCTAAAATGCTTGAAAATGCTTATTTTAGCAAAACAGCACGTTTTGAGCTTTAATCTGCGTTTTAACGCGTAAAACAGCATAAAAACGACGAATTTTTATTATTCGTTTTTATTAATATTGCTTCTATTTGAACGATTTCAACGATCTAAAATGCTTGAAAATGCTTATTTTAGCAAAACAGCACGTTTTGAGCTTTAATCTGCGTTTTAACGCGTAAAACAGCATAAAACGACGAATTTTTATTATTCGTTTTTATTAATATTGCGTCTATTTGAACGATTTCAACGATCTAAAATGCTTGAAAATGCTTATTTTAGCAAAACAGCACGTTTTGAGCTTTAATCTGCGTTTTAACGCGTAAAACAGCAAAAAAACGACGAATTTTTATTATTCGTTTTTATTAATATTGCTTCTATTTGAAACGATTTCAACGATCTAAAATGCTTGAAAATGCTTATTTTAGCAAAACAGCACGTTTTGAGCTTTAATCTGCGTTTTAACGCGTAAAACAGCATAAAAACGACGAATTTTTATTATTCGTTTTTTATTAATATTGCGTCTATTTGAACGATTTCAACGATCTAAAATGCTTGAAAATGCTTATTTTAGCAAAACAGCACGTTTTGAGTTTAATCTGCGTTTTAACGCGTAAAACAGCAAAAAAACGACGAAATTTTTATTATTCGTTTTTATTAATATTGCTTCTATTTGAACGATTTCAACGATCTAAAATGCTTGAAAATGCTTATTTTAGTAAAACAGCACGTTTTGAGCTTTAATCTGCGTTTTAACGCGTAAAACAGCATAAAAACGACGAAATTTTATTATTCGTTTTTATTAATATTGCGTCTATTTGAACGATTTCAACGATCTAAAATGCTTGAAAATGCTATATTTTAGCAAAACAGCACGTTTTGAGTTTTAATCTGCGTTTTAACGCGTAAAACAGCATAAAAACGACAAAATTTTTTATTATTCGTTTTTATTAATATTGCTCTATTTGAACGATTTCAACGATCTAAAATGCTTGAAAATGCTTATTTTAGCAAAACAGCACGTTTTGAGCTTTATTCTGCGTTTTAACGCGTAAAACAGCATAAAACGACGAAATTTTTATTATTCGTTTTTATTAATATTGCGTCTATTTGAACGATTTCAACGATCTAAAATGCTTGAAAATGCTTATTTTAGCAAAACAGCACGTTTTGAGCTTTAATCTGCGTTTTAACGCGTAAAACAGCAAAAAAATGACGAATTTTTTATTATTCGTTTTTATTAATATTGCTTCTATTTAAACGATTTCAACAATCTAAAATGCTTGAAAATGCTTATTTTAGCAAAACAGCACGTTTTGAGCTTTAATCTGCGTTTTAACGCGTAAAACAGCATAAAACGACGAAATTTTTATTATTCGTTTTTATTCATATTGCTTCTATTTGAACGATTTCAACGATCTAAAATGCTTGAAAATGCTTATTTTAGTAAAACAGCACGTTTTGAGCTTTAATCTGCGTTTTAACGCGTAAAACAGCATAAAACGACGAATTTTTTATTATTCGTTTTTATTAATATTGCGTCTATTTGAACGATTTCAACGATCTAAAATGCTTGAAAATGCTTATTTTAGCAAAACAGCACGTTTTGAGCTTTTAATCTGCGTTTTAACGCGTAAAACAGCATAAAAACGACGATTTTTTATTATTCGTTTTTATTAATATTGCTTCTATTTGAACGATTTCAACGATCTAAAATGCTTGAAAATGCTTATTTTAGCAAAACAGCACGTTTTGAGTTTTTAATCTGCGTTTTAACGCGTAAACAGCATAAAAACGACGAATTTTTATTATTCGTTTTTATTAATATTGCGTCTATTTGAACGATTTCAACGATCTAAAATGCTTGAAAATGCTTATTTTAGCAAAACAGCACGTTTTGAGCTTTAATCTGCGTTTTAACGCGTAAAACAGCATAAAAATGACGAATTTTTATTATTCGTTTTTATTAATATTGCTTCTATTTGAACGATTTCAACATCTAAAATGCTTGAAAATGCTTATTTTAGCAAAACAGCACGTTTTGAGCTTTAATCTGCGTTTTAACGCGTAAAACAGCATAAAAACGACGAAATTTTTATTATTCGTTTTTATTCATATTGCTCTATTTGAACGATTTCAACGATCTAAAATGCTTGAAAATGCTTATTTTAGTAAAACAGCACGTTTTTGAGCTTTTAATCTGCGTTTTAACGCGTAAAACAGCATAAAAACGACGAATTTTTATTATTCGTTTTTATTAATATTGCGTCTATTTGAACGATTTCAACGATCTAAAATGCTTGAAAATGCTTATTTTAGCAAAACAGCACGTTTTGAGTTTAATCTGCGTTTTAACGCGTAAAACAGCATAAAAACGACGATTTTTATTATTCGTTTTTATTAATATTGCTTCTATTTAAACGATTTCAACAATCTAAAATGCTTGAAAATGCTTATTTTAGCAAAACAGCACGTTTTGAGCTTTATTCTGCGTTTTAACGCGTAAAACAGCATAAAACGACGAAATTTTATTATTCGTTTTTATTAATATTGCGTCTATTTGAACGATTTCAACGATCTAAAATGCTTGAAAATGTTTATTTTGTTAAACAGCACATTTTGATTTTAATCTGCGTTTTAACGCGTAAAACAGCATAAAACGACGAAATTTTTATTATTCTTTTTTATTAATATTACTTATTTAAACGATTTCAACGATCAAAAAAGGGCTTGAAAATGCTAATTTTAGCAAAACAGCACTTTTTGAGCTTTAATCTGCGTTTTAACGCGTAAAACAGCATAAAACGACAAATTTTTATTATTCGTTTTTATTCATATTGCTTCTATTTGAACGATTTCAACGATCTAAAATGCTTGAAAAATGCTTATTTTAGCAAAACAGCACGTTTTAAGCTTTAATCTGCGTTTTAACGCGTAAAACAGCAAAAAAAACGACGAATTTTTATTATTCGTTTTTATTATTATTGCTTCTATTTGAACGATTTCAACGATCTAAATGCTTGAAATGCTTATTTTGCAAAACAGCACGTTTTGAGCTTTAATCTGCGTTTTAACGCGTAAAACAGCATAAAACGACGAATTTTTATTATTCGTTTTTATTAATATTGCTTCTATTTGAACGATTTCAACGATCTAAAATGCTTGAAAATGCTTATTTTAGAAAAAACAGCACGTTTTGAGTTTTTATTCTGCGTTTTAACGCGTAAAACAGCATAAAAACGACGAAATTTTTATTATTCGTTTTTATTAATATTGCGTCTATTTGAACGATTTCAACGATCTAAAATGCTTGAAAATGCTTATTTGAGCAAAACAGCACGTTTTGAGCTTTTAACTGCGTTTTAACGCGTAAAACAGCATAAAAATGACGAATTTTTATTA